>NC_086159.1:55281032-55581032 GCF_035149785.1 Candoia aspera | reverse complement strand
CAAGTCATTGTCTCAGTGTGTTTCCTGGTAATTACGACAAACAGTGCCTTAAGCCTAAACAAATCACATTCAAATTATTATTATTTATTCATGTCATATTCTTTTTGTTCAATCAACTATCAAAGTGTTTGCATTAAAACTATTACAGTGAAAACAATAAAGCAAATAGTAAAAAAAATATTAAGGCAGCTGGCAGAAAGAAATCAAAACTTTCTGAAACTCTGATGATGACAACCACCATAAATGAAACTTATTCATACCTAAACTCATTATAAAATACATTTCTTATAGCAAGTATTTAATATAACTTCCATCATCTCACATGACATAACTTCTATCATATATCAGAATTCTGTTGTACAAAGATGGCTTATTTCTTCATTTTTAATATTCTTCTTTTTCTTTAATATATATAAAGAAAGGAGGATGAGATACTAAGAAAAAAAATATAAATACAAGGGAAAAAAAGAAATTAGTATCAAAACATACATATGTATGGTAAAACCATTTTTTTTTTACTTTTTTGCTATGCCTTATGTTTGATAATCCCATAATCCTTCATACATTGATAACTTCCAATTCTTTGGTACCCTATTTCTTTTCTGATAACTGTATTAACTAACTTATGGATGTTAAATCAGAACAGGACAATAATGGGTAATGCAGAAGTGTCCCTGGCATCATTTTACACTTCCAGCATAAGGAAGATGACAACCAACCCCTTTAAAACTTTCCCTCGGGTATACAATAAACATGAAAACAAACTTTTGTTGAATTAGTCACATCTTGAAATCACAGTAACCATATTCATTATTCTTACAATTGATGTACTAATATGGGATATTCCAATTATTTTTCCATAGTTCTTGTAAATAACTAATATCCATCCCAACAATACTTTTATCTGTAACAAAAACCTTTAGATTCAGAAAAATCCAAAACACATTTCAGTGCCAATAGTAATTCAAGAGTTTTAGAAGTAGCTAATACTTTTGGACTAACTTGTGAAATCACAAAGTATTTTAAATGAATATACTGCCATTCTACAATTTTAAACAATCCAAATTATAATTGTTCAACTTTTCCTAAAAATCTGACTAGCTGATCTAAAGTATTAATATCCCTATTAATGTTTAAATTTAAAAAGTGCATGAATTTAAAAAGGAAAAAGGAAAATTATCTGCTATTTTCAAACTAGCATTATACCACAGATTATGTTTGTCAGACCCAGTTTGGTCTAGCGGTTAAGGCAACAGGCTAAAAATCAGGAGACTGTGAATTCTAGTCCCTCCTTAGGCATGAAAACCAGCTGGGTGACCTTCCGCCAGTCACTCTCAGCCAAACTCACCTCACAGGGCTGTTGTTGTGGGGAAAATAGGAGGATGAAGGAGTATTGGGTATGTTCACCACCTTGAGTTATTTATAAAAATAATAAAGGTGGGATAGAAAATAATTTTTAAAAAAATTTAAAAATAAAACCAGGCTAGAAACCAGAAGGCTGTGAGTTCTAGTCCTGCCTTAGGCATGAAGCCAGCTGGGTTAACTTGAGCCAGTCACTTTCTCTCAGCCCTAGGAAGAAGGCAATGGAAGACCACTTCTGAAAAATCTGCCAAGAAAACTGCAAGAACTTGTCCAGGCAGTCTCTGAGAATTGGACATGATTGAATGGAATGTATGTATGTATGTCATGTGAATAAAAATCAAAACTGTACTTCTATCCCAATATCTTTAATGTACAGATCAAAACTGTACTTCTATCCCTATCTTTAATGCTGAAAATTCTGAAAATTATGCAAAAAGAGGAACCAGACCTCTGACATGTTATCACATAGAGCACAGCTATGAGCTTATCCCAGGGGATAAGAGGCCTGATCCACATTGAAGCCTATACATTAGAACTTCGTCTTGGAGCAGATGAATTGTGATCTAACAATGAAGAATGTTTCCACCAGTCTTTTCTCATGACAGATCAGTTTTCTAATGGCCTAGCTCTCTGCAAACAGGAAGGACCTATTTGTGATTGATCTGCCCCAGGTATCTAATGGATCCTCTGGCTTTTCCAAAAGGTGCTTGGAAACTTCTCAGAATTGCCTGACTGATTACTTGAATAAGCTATCAATGGCAGTGTTTTATGGGATTGCTTTTGAGTGGCCTCTCCCTGCCCCCTGATCCAAAGAAACTATTTGATTTATGGGAGACTTCTGAGAGATGAAGTGATAGCTAGAGTGACACTGGCCTCAGATGCAGAAGAATACAAGTGGACGTGGGTAAGAGCTCAAATTTAAACCTACATCATGACAATAAAGAGTATCCTACTATACTTAATTTGCCACTTTTAACTGCATTTGTGGGTAGTTGCTTGGCAGCTTTGTTTAAAATTAGCCAACTCTTATTTGGGAAATCTGGGGTAGCAGATCTGCTACTGGACTGTTGAGAAGAGTTCATGCAGTATCTGGAGGATAAACATGGTTACATCTGTTCAGAGTTGGGCAAATTCAGTTGAAATAATAGAGACCTCATTTATGTGGTTATTTGGGATCAGTTTCAAGCTGTAGATCCTGAGGAAATGAGAAGATTCTCTGTGCTGTCAGTCCAGTTCCTTCTGGATTGGATCCTTCCTTTATGGGTAAAGTGAAAGATTCTAAGGAAGTGATAAGAAACTGAATTCAGGCAGTGGTGGATACATCCTTGAGGGAGAGATATCTGCATCCAACCATGTAAGAAATGGTAATGTGTTTCCTCCTTAAGAAGTTGTCTCCCTACTTGACTGTTTTAGATACTACTGTTTACAACTTTTTCAAGGAAGTTTGCTGAGCAGATGGAAGGCCTATAGCTATGAAAACTTCTAGATGAACTGGATTATCTGGACATTTATCTTTCAGCATTCAGGTCTGGGTATGGGACAGAAACTATATCAACCACTACTGTGGGACACTTTTATTGGGGCTGGAATAGGGGCAGTGTGACTCTCCTGGTCCTGCTGGATCTTTCAGTGGCCTTTGCTACCATCAACCATGGAACCCTTCTGGGCTGTCTATGAGGGTTAGGAACCAAGTGTGCTCTGTTGCAGCGAGATAAACTGTAACATTTGTAATTACCCTGGATGAAGGATTAGAATACCACATTTTGATCCAATTAATAATAATTAGAAGGACATCAATATTTGGTCACTATAGCATATCAAGGGTCTTTTCCACATCTGATGAGACCTACAATGCTGATTCAATTTTTTCTGAATGTCTGAAATATAAGTAATAAAATATTATCTGAGGCTTGTTGCCTTTTTATGAAACCAAATTGTGCAGAATAGACAACTCACCTCACAGGGTTGTTGTTGTGAGGAAAATAGGAGGAGGAAGAAGTAATAGGGATGTTCCCCACCTTGAGTTATTTGTAAAAATAATAAAGGTGGGATAGAAAATAAATAAGTAAGTAAGTAAGTAAGTAAGTAAGTAAGTAAGTAAGTAAATAAATAAATAAATAAATAAATTGAAAGTAGTTTTTTCTGTAGTCTATGTTCCAAGGTCACTTTAATATTTTGACATCAGTATTTAACAAGGAAATTGTTGATAGACTGCATAATTAGCCAAATCTTTCCCAGGCAAATCACAGTTATGTAAGCTTAATAAAGTTGGGGAAACTGCATTTTAAAAAAAATAATGATAAAACACCAAAACTCCAGGGACAAAAAATTCAATATACTGTATGTCTTGAAACACTCAGGCTAGTTGTTAAGACTAGTAGATTTTCCTGTTTTCATGAATTTAATGGATGCCTGTAAGTAGTATATTTTATAAACTGATAGAGCTATCAGGAATCAGGAAAAAAATGCTTAAAAAATGCATCAGTTGGTCTTCCCCATTCTAAATAGACCCATCCATTCAAATATAACACATTATAACTAAACTTTAAAATTATGCTGTACTTTTTGGCTATAATATCCTAAATGACTAAAATAAATTTATGTTACTGTATTTCTGTGACTGTTATTTTTTTCATCATGTACATAAAATTTTAATTTTTTACACCTCAAACTCAAAGTTGCCCAAACACAATACAGATTTCCTATAACTGTGCATATTCATTAGAAAGTTAGAGAAACCATAGTTACATTTCAAACTGTTTACATCTTTTTGAAACACCATAGATTTTATTGAGTCAGCTTTTATTTTTAGCCACTAGGCTTGTCAACTGTGGTCAGTATTTATTAGCTATATTAATATTACTTCTTTTCCAATATAGTAATATATTTATATATAGTAATATATTTAAACATAAATATTTAAAGTGAACGTTTAAAATATTTAAAGATCAAAAAGGACTGTTCTGCTGGATCATAATTAGGGTTAGATCCTCACCAGATGAGCCAAAAGTCCTACCTGATTCAACATTCTGTTTCCCATAAAGGTTTTCAGATGGATTCCTGAAAAATAAGGACAATGATTACAAAACCAGTGTTTTGTAACTTGGCCATAACTTGAAGACAGATATGTGGCCATTATGATTGCACATGTGTGTGTTTGTATGTGTGTACACTAGTCATGTGGGCAGGAGAGAGGGAACACAAACCATTTCGTTTCAGTGAAAACAAAGGTGCCTACCATACTACTCTTCACTATGAAAAGCCCCCAGCAAAAGCCAACAAAAGATCAACAAGGACAGTGAATATCACAGTGCTGTAACTAGATTTCAGCACTCAGTATTAGTTTGTATTTCTGAAATTCACTGCAGAAGTGACCTTTATAGTTGGCTTCCCTGTCAGAGAAAGCCAAAAGAGATGTTCTGGTATAAAAGCAAAATAATTCAAAGAGCTTTCCTGCTATATATTTTGCTTTGTGCAATTCTGAATTCCTCATGTTTTACAGAAGAGAAGTAAGGGACTATCCTGCATCCCCTAAAAATATAGAGTGTTTTAATTTTCAAGTGATGGAAACATCTATTCCTTACAGCATTGGAGGGGAATTATAATAAGAAATAAACTGGAGTCAGCAAGTATCTCATTAACTGATTGGGAATTACAAAACAGTAGAGAAAGCTAATAAAGTACAACAAACTTTATCCTGTGTAATGGTCAGAAGCAATTCAGGCATACACATTTTGGAGGGAAATAGAATAATAGATAGCCAGATCAGCTTTCAACTAACTTCTGCTCTCCTTCGTTCTTCTTCCCTGGCCTATTCAACCTAAAGTCAGTTTTGTCCCCGAGTTCTACAATAAGAAGAAAAAAAATAATTCCAGAAGATTACTGAGATAAAATGATACATACATCACAAAAGTAAACATTTCATTAAGGTCACCATTATAACACACCACTCAACAATGTTGGGATAGGGCCAAGTAATTTATGATCCTACCCTACCGTACCAACTATATAAGTAATAGTGAAGTACTTAGAGAAGAAACTGAAATTAAATGTAATAACTAAATTATTTTTATACTACCTGCCAATGTGAATGGTTAGTAAAAAGGAAAAAGAAATAAGATACAACTATTTTTTTTCTTTTTTTCATACACTTAACCCTGCTGAGCTCACGGAAGAAAAAAAGGTTGAGTGACAATGGTTTGTGACCAGAATAGTAAGTGTTACGTTGCTGTAATAATTATATTCATTCGTTATTATAAGATGCAGATACCAAAGTTAACATTATAATTTCTGTGTGGTAATTATAAGCATTCAGAGCACTATGACTAAATTTGAAATGTACAGGCAGTTCTTTCACAGGCATGCCTAAATCCAGGTTGTACTTTAATATTCAAAAGTCAGCACATATCACCACATAGCTGTGTTGAGCAATCACCAAACCTAAAGAGATGTGGTGTGAATTAATCAAAAGGATTAAGGCAGTTACACCAACATTAATGAATAAATAAAATGGAATTATATTTACTTTCCTCTTTATCTCTGAGCAGTTTGTTTTTCCTTTAAAAGTAGGTTTTGTTTTATGCCACTAACAGGGAAAAATAGTGTGGGGGGGTGGGGAGGGGAGGGGAAGAGAGGAAAGATATTCCATGAAACTTAATTCTGTGTTGAAAAAGGCAATAGGCAGAATCTAAGAATCCCCAGCTATTTGTCACTGTAGATATTGGGGGTAACATTTTCAGTGATTCAGAATGATGTGCATACCCAATCTGCAATATAGAACAATGTTCATGTTAAAGGATGTTCACAATATGTTGGGCACTCAACATAGACTGTTATTAGGCAGTTAGGCAGGCTTAGCCATACTCTAATGTCAAACTACTTACTAAAGCTCCAGTTTTTCCCCCAGGTTTACTTCTACTGATAATGGTTGATTATTTTCTATCAAGCTGGAATAATGTCACAGAACAAAGGCTAATGGCATGTGGGTTATCAGCAGGTGTCTCATACAATCCTTGGGGTATGATCATGCCATATACCCCATATGGTATATACTTTGCAGAACATATACTTCTGCAAAGGTTAAATGATATTGAGTTCCAGATGGAGGGAAACAGTGTGGCACAATGAAGCAGGAACTGAGCGACAAAGAGTTTGGGGAAGTGGCCAGCATTCTCTCTACTTATATTTCTCAAGCTAAGGAAAGCCTTTTTCCTAGCTAGGTATAATATTTTGCCCTTGGCATGATTACAGGGAAGATATTCTAAGATCCAATATGAAAAATGTATTTGCCCATGTGGAACTGGGAATATCAGAACAGTCCAACATGTGTTATTTTATTATAGTATCTTTATGGATATAGCATATATCCATAAAATAAAATAACATGTGTGGCGCTGCGGGTTAAACTGCTGAGCTGCTGAGCTTGCCGATCGGAAGGTTGGCGGTTCAAATCTGCGTGATGGGGTGAGCTCCCGTCGCTAGTCCCAGCTCCTGCCAACCTAGCAGTTTGAAAACATGCAAATGTGAGTAGATAATAGGTACCACTTCAGTGGGCAGGTAACGGCATTCCGTTTAGTCATGCCGGCCACATGACCACGGAAGTGTCTACTGACAAACGCCAGCTCTTCAGCTTTGAAACGGAGATAAGCACCGCCCCCTAGAGTCGGACACAACTGGACTTAATGTCAAGGGAAACCTTTACCTTTACTATCTATATGGATATTTGTAGCATCTATATCTTACGCCTATTTCATCAATACCCTGGAAGAACAACTTTTATAGGATTTTATTATGTTCAATTTCAATTGTGTACCACTTGGATTGTAGCAAAATGTAATATATAAAAATGAAGTACTAATTGATGCAAGTTCTCTCATGATTATAACTCAGACTGCTTGCTGATCACCTTGAAGTTATTCAATGTTTCATTTCATTTCATTGTTTGGAATAGTATTTCTGTTTCTGGACACTGACCATTGTAAAGCAGGTAGGTAGGTAGGACTTATCCATACTTTGATGATACCCATTTAAATCAATTAGATATTTTAATGATTCTAGTCTTCAAATGTTCATATCATTTCTGTTTTTCAAAAATCTGAATGACTAGTTGATGGCAGCAAAAAATAAGAGGTTTGTGTTTCTCTTCACTACATCTAGTAATCATCCAGAATTTTGCAGCCTAGACACGTGTGCAGAATTATATGACTATGTCTTTATTCTGGCCCATTATTTATGAGTTTGTCTTGCACAATGGAACCAAGTGCAAGCAATCAAGTGAAGTGCTTGGAAATGTAACATATAACTTCCGTACTTGAAGAGAAGTTTCCACCCAGATGGATAACACACAGCATATTGTGTGAAGGTTTGCTACTATGGAGAACATAGCAATGTGATAAAGGAGATAGGTGAATATGATTGAATGTATTTAAAAAGATAAATATCTTTTGTGAAAAATTGCTAGTCATTGAGTCATCATTCAAAATTAGCAAAGCAAATATTCTGATTTCTAAATTTTGGTATTCTCTTATTTTGATCACTCTTGCTTGTAACCTGTTTCAGTCCTTTAGCTCTAGTACACACAACTAACCAAGGTATTTCTACTCTTTTTCCCATGAAGCTCTTTATATTTGTCTTACAGAACACAGGTAGACCTCATTTAACATCCAGTTGTTCAGCAACCATTCAAAGTTACAACACCAGAGAATGAGGGGTACTTATGATGGGTTCTTATATTTGCAGCTGTTGCAGTGTCCTCACAGTGACATGATCACAATTCAGGTGCTCAGCAACTGGCTCACAATTACAATGTCCCGCGGTCACATGATTGCCACTTGCAACCTTCACTGCCGGCTTCTGATAAGCAAAGTCAATGGGGAAGCTGGCAGGAGGTCAGAAATAGTTGTAATGTGACCATGGGACATTGCAACAGTGTGGAATTCGCCTAATGATGGCAACTGGCATCGTAAGTTGGCATGGTCATGTGACATTGCTCCTTAGGACCGTGTTGCTTAGCAACAGAGTTCCTGTCCCAATTACCATTGGTAAGTGAAGACTACTTGTACTGCCATAATTCCATGGCTCTTCAGATCTTTTCTACATCTTTTGCATTATGTCTAGTTTCTAGACCCTACTATAACAAAAATTCTGTATAAGACAAATAGTACATAATTTCTGTCAACTTCCTTTTTCTTATTCTGCTATTACCCATATGTCAAACTATAAGTCCATATACCATATAAAGTGCCATGTTTATTGAGGATATTATTAGCCATAGCCTACTAGTCTATGGCAGTTTTTTCTGGGTTGATAATGCACAGAATGATTTTCCAAAATTATGTTTCTCACTAGTGCTAATATGTTCCCACGTAAAAGTTTAGATTTTATGGACTGACTTTTCCCACAATGTCCTGTTAGCATTGCTAGTGTAATGGAGATTTAAAGGAAATAAACTCCACCATAGTCAGTATAAGAAGATGTTGACAAATATTATAAAAGCCTAAACTGAAACAAACAAACAAACAATACATTATATTACATTCCAGAGATACATCCAGTATTAGCCATAAAAAAATCTTATTTCATCAACAAAGATGGCAGCTATTTTGTGTCCGTTAATATGTCCCAATAACAATAACATTTAAATATTTTCTATAAATAACTTTTGACACTTTTTTTTGCAATAGTTGTTTCTCAAACTCCAAATATTAGAATGCTGTCAAACTGACTGAGAAAATGTAACACTTAATGCAGATAGATCCTTCATTACTGCGTTGAAAAGAAGTCTATATCTTTCAAGGTTTTAGGCTGTATCTGCTTAAAGAGGAATTTGACACTACTGATAGCAGAGTTAATAAAACAAAAATAAAAACACAATACTTGGCTAGTAATATTGTGTTTCTCCCTAGAACAGACCAGTTTATTCATGTTGTGTGAAAGATACAGGATTCAATGCAAGAAGTTTGAATAGAATGCAATCCTTTGCATCATCGCATTCAGTGAGGTCTGATTGCATATACATAATAGATTTCACAGGTTAGGTCTAAAGTAAAATGACTGGAACGTGTTTGTACAAGATAATTGTGACAGAACTATGAATTTTATCTCGTGTATAGGATTTTTTATCCTTTAGAGGATAAATAAAATTTCCTTCCTGCAATGTTTTCATTCTTTTCCAATCTAACTGAAGAATTGATGCTATATCACACACAAATGTGCAAAGATAAAGGAACATATTCTTTTGTCCAGATGTTACTATTTCCACATAGAAAAGCACCACTCCAGGTATTGACAAAACTGAATAGAATGTAATGTCAATTCTGGATGAGAAGCTACACTGTAGTGAAAATTCTGATCAGGAATCTCATCATGCCA
Source organism: Candoia aspera (assembly GCF_035149785.1). Taxonomy (NCBI): domain Eukaryota; kingdom Metazoa; phylum Chordata; class Lepidosauria; order Squamata; family Candoiidae; genus Candoia; species Candoia aspera. Next base: position 55,571,300 of record NC_086159.1, on the reverse strand, counting down.
TAACAGAATTTAACAGCCCTGACTAAGAAGTGACAGGATAAAGTCCTAAGCAAAGAAAATGATAAATTAATCTTATGTGCCTGTTTGTGTAGATGCATACAACATATACAAGGGATGTATGATATGCATGATATGCTTGATTTATTTTGACTTGTTTTCGCATCAACTAAAAGAATTGTTTTAAAAATTCCTGAAAATTTATTTCTTATTAAGTTTTCTTTCTTTTCACAATAAAGAAGCACAGATTAATAGCAAGTGAAACACTTATACAACGAGTTAAAGATGGTTGTTATAATTGTGGTGGCTAATTCAAGGGAAATGTTAATGCTGTGTGCAGCAGCCAGTGGACAAGGCATATTGTATTTCAGGATATAAGCAAAGAAATAAATCATAAAATTGCTAATATTACATTTTACCCAAATCTATGGCATCATCATACTTGGAATATTGTGTGCAGATGTGATCACCCCAAAGAAACGATATCACACAACCAGAGAAGATGTAGAAAATTGCAGCCAAAATTAATGAGACGGGGATACACACACACACACGCATACACAAACACACACATACATACACACACACAGACACAGAGTATATATGGAGACAGAGAGAGATGGAGTGTCATGTCCCCCGTTGCGATGTATACATACATCACAACGGGGAACATGCCTTCCCGGGGAAGGGGAGGAAGGAGGAAGGAATCAGTGATAATCTCACAAACACTTAAAGACAAATACAAATAAAGGACAAAGGAGCCACACCTTTGTCCTGACCTGAAAAGCCATCACCCTATCTCCCTGACATCTCTGCATTACCACGGGGGACGCACCTGCTCCGGACACAGGAAGAGGACAGAGGCAATCAGCGCTAATCCCCCCGATCACCCATCGAGACTCCGGAATCACACCCTGATCGCCCATCAAGATTCCGGATCAGGACTTTGGGACAATAGGGGGTGGGGAAGGATCAGGTCCGCACCGTGGGTATTTACCGGATACCTCGCACGGCATGTGCTCATCCCCGTCTTTTTTTGTGTATGCATTCTATTCCCAATAAACCAGAAATCCTTAGCCCTAACTAGTGAGTCTGTGTTTCTTTGGGAATAAGGCAACCATCACATAAAGACGGGGATCGGAAAAAAAAAAAATTCCGCTAGCACCATTCCAGATTTCATCTGTGAGGGATCAAAGCTGGTGATGGAAAGACTCAACCCATGAAGAGGTGGCTACCAGAGGACTGGCGACGGGACTCCCAACTCCACGGCACGGGCAATCGGCGAGAACCCTATTCCCAGACGGTACGAAGTCCAGGAGGGTTCGGGATCAAGCTCGGAGGAGGAGGAGGCTGGAAGAAGCAGGACACTTGAAGCCACCAGAGAGTTGCAGGGTGAGTGGGTCACCATGGACAAAGCACCGAGATCCCTGCCAGGGACGCTCGGGGCATCTAGGAAGCCACGGGACTTGCTGTCATTGTCGATCACAGGAGCCGAGGGAAGGCGCCAGATCAGACGATCCGAGGAAAGCCCCCAGACAACTGAGAGGCTGAGGATAATGGAGGCGAGGCTGGAGTCAATTGAACAGCTGTTCCTGAGATGGTCGGTGGCGTGGGAATCCCGAGGAAGGGGTGAGCTGGAACCAGGCACCAGAAGTTCATCACCCCCCTCCCATCCCTGAGACGCGACAGCCGGGGCGAGGAAAGGGATGGCAGGAGGCTGAGGCAGTGCCAGGCAGAATTCACCTCGCGGAATCCACCAGGAGGTCATCTTCCCCCCCTCCCACCCTGGGGACGCGACCGCTGGGAAGAGGCTGGAGTCGGCACGAAACGGAGGCAACGCCGCCCGGAGTCCAGCTTGAGGAATCCCCACACCGAGACCGGAGAACCCCAGCAGCCCGAGGTACGCCCAGATGACCAGATGTGGTTTGGAGCCCACCGGGAGTGGGGGTGAAAGACTTAGGGGTCAAATTCGACGGGGACCCAGCAACATTATCCTTCTTCCTGACAAATGCAAGGAACTACATGGAAGAATTTGGACCACATTTCTGCTCAGAAAAGGGCAAAATTAATGCCATTGCGAACAAACTTAAAAGAAGGGCGGCTGACTGGTATGTGCAGCTATGCCAGGCAGATGCCCCAGAGCTCGATAACTTCGATGAGTTCCTCTGGGCACTAGATCTGCACTTCAGAGAGCCCTTGGAAAAGGAGAGAGAGAAGAGATCCCTAAGAGGAATCAGCCAAGGGCAACGATCCGTTGCAGATTATGCCATGGACTTTAAAGCACTGGCTGGAAAGGTGGTGGACTGGTCGCAGTCTACCCTAATTGAACGTTTCAAAGAGGGCCTGAACTTGAACGTTCTGAGATGGGCATTATCCAGAGATGACCCAAACACTCTACACGAGTGGATACTGCTGGCCGGTAAGGCAGAAAATGCCCAGGAAACCTTCCTACAAGCCAAGAGGGCGGTGCAACAAGAGGCGACAGTAAAGGGACCCTGAACCGCTGCAGGACTGGTGAGGACAACATCCCAACCCTGGAGAGAGGAGAGGGAGAGACGGTTCGCCAGGGGGCAATGCCTTCGATGCAGGAAAGAGGACCACAAAGCAGCGGCGTGCCCGAAAACAAAGGTAGCTGACAGACCAGGAAAAACGCCGGGCAAACCACCCGCAGTGCCCAAAAAGATGCCAGCAGCCAGGGGAGAGATCGGAGCAAAAGAACTACCATACTCCAGTGACGAGGAGGAGAACGACCAAGTAGAACCGGCGGGAAACGCGAGCCGCCCGCCCTAAGAAGCGCCAGAGGGCAGGTGGAGGAGGAGAATGGGCGCAGCGACATCTGGGTGAGTGCCAACTGTCCCACCCTGTACGTAAAAGTTAAGCTAAAGTCCATTGAGAAGTCGATTGAAGTCTGGGCCCTAATAGACTTGGGCTGTTCTAGGTGCCTAATGCACCTGGACGTGGTTGCCACTTTAAATCTCTGCTGCTGTCCACTTCAGCACCACATAGTGTTCACACAATTGGACGGTTCGGCAGTAGGAGGGGGTCCGGTCACCCAATTCACCAAAGAAGTGGCGCTGCAGTTAGGCAGTCACCGGGAGAGACTGAAATTTGTCGTAGCACCGGTGGGCCAACCTTTAATCATCTTGGGCATTCCGTGGCTGGTACGAAGGAACCCCTACATAAATTAGGAAACCAGGATGATCACATTTACAGATGGCTTCTACCAAGCACCCACAGGGGACCGAATTCCCCACGCTGCGGTGGGGAGGGCGACGTCTACAACCACACACCTGGCTGCAGCGGCCCTGGAAGGCTTGCCAGACAGGTACGCGGAGTTTGCAGATGTGTTTGGGGAGAAAGAAGCAGACAAACTCCCACCCCACAGAAAGACTGACTGTGCGATAGAACTGGTCCCCAACACACCCTTGCCAAAGCCCAAAATTTACACAATGACCCAGAAAGAACTGGCAGCATTGCGGGAGTTTGTGGACAAGAATTTAGCACGAGGCTTCATCGAGCCCGCAAACTCACCAGTTGGATCCCCAGCGTTGTTCAGAGAAAAAAAGGATGGGACATTAAGACTCTGTATGGACTACCGCAGATTGAATGCGGCTTCCATATCCAACAAATATCCTTTGCCCCTAATCAAAGACATATTAGCACATCTGGCAAAGGAGAAAATATTCTCTAAACTGGACTTGCGAGAAGCCTATTTTCGCATACGCATACGGGAGGGGGATGAGTGGAAGATGGCCTTCAATTGCCCACTGGGATCATTCCAATACAAAGTGTTACCGTTCGGTTTGGCGGGGGCACTGGGGGTATTTATGCAATTGATTAATAAGGTCTTGCATGAACACTTGTTCAAGGGGGTCCTTGTGTACTTAGATGATGTATTGATATATTCTGAGACCGAAGAGGAGCATGGACGCTTGGTTAAACAGGTGCTCAAGAAACTCCACAAAGCCGAGCTATTCGCCAAGCTTTCTAAGTGTGAGTTTCATAAATCTCAGATAGATTATCTGGGCTATAGAATCTCTGAGAGGGGCATTGAAATGGACCCTGGGAAAGTCCAGGCCATCCTGGCATGGGAGCGCCCGCGCACCAGGAGGCAACTACAAAGGTTTTTGGGATTTACTAATTTTTACAGGGGGTTCATCAAGGGACTAGCGGAAATCGTTTTGCCCCTAACTAATTTACTCCGCACCAAGGGTTTGGGAGACACGTGCAAAGCACGAAACCCAGGAGCGCTACTTAACTGGACACCTGAATGCCAAAGGGCTTTTGATCACCTCAAAAGCCTGTTTACAGCCAAACCGGTGCTACAAAACTCGACCCCACCAAGCCCTTTGTAGTACAAGTGGATGCTTCTGATTTCTCAATTGGGGCGCTCTTGCTTCAGAGGGATTTAAATGATCAGCTGAAGCCTTGCGCGGACCTCTCCCGCAAGTTCTCCGAAACAGAACGGAGATGGCATGTATGGGAGAAAGAGGCTTTTGCTGTCAAAGCTGCCTTAGAGGCATGGTGACACCTCCTGGAAGGGGCCACTTGCCCCTTTGAGGTCTGGACGGACCACAAAAACCTGGAAGTGCTCAGTACCCCGAAATGCCTCAGCCCCAAGCAGGTTCGCTGGGCTCAGTTTTTCAGCTGCTTTAATTTTAAGCTGAAGTTCATACCAGGAAGAAAGAACTTCTTAGCTGACGCTCTCTCTAGGCGGCCCCAGGATGCCAGTCAGGCATCTGACATTATAGGTACTGTGTGGACTGACACACAGCTAGGTTGCCAAGCTGTCACGCGCAGCCAAAATGGAACGCAGCGGACTCCGGCACAACCGCCCGTAAGGGGAGGGAGACGCATGTCAATTTCATCGCAATTGCAACAGCAGTTCGTACAAGCCTTAAAAACGGATACATGGTTGCAAAACAATAAAAACAATGTTTCTTTTGATAACGATTTGGCCTGGAAACAAAATAGCCTGTACGTGCCGGAGCAATTGTGAGCAGAGGTCCTGAGATGTTCTCACGATGACAAAATGGCAGGGCGCTTTGGCTTTGTGAAAACGTTACATCTAGTAAGGCGACAATTCTGGTGGCCTACACTTAGGAGGGATGTAAAAAATTATGTCGCTGCTTGCCCTACATGTGCCATGGCCAAGCGAAAAGTGGGGAAGCCCCAGGGACTATTGCAGCTGGTGGCAAGTCCCTCCCGTCCTTGGGAGGAAATCTCGATGGATTTCATCGTAGACTTGCCACCCAGCCAGCGGAAAACGGTCATCTGGGTGGTTAAAGACTACTTTTCGAAACAGGCACATTTTATCCCATGTGCCTCCATTCCCTCCACTCAACAGCTGGCACGCCTCTTTTTAAATCACATCTACAAATTACATGGTACCCCCTCCCGCTTGGTCACAGATAGGGGTACACAATTTACCTCACAATTTTGGAAAGCATTTTTGAAGTTGATTGGCACCAAGCAGGCATTGTCCACTGCTTGGCACCCCCACACGGACGGCTCTACTGAGATCCTTAACTCCACCCTGGAGCAATTTTTGCTCTCCTTCATAAGCTACCAGCAAGATGATTGGGTAGACTTACTCCCCTTTGCTGAGGTGGCATATAACAATGCAGTGTACCAGAGCATGGGCTACACCCCCTTCCGGGTAGTCTATGGTTGAGACTTCCTTCCAATCCCGGAGTTGCCACAGCCAACCGCCCCGCCTTGTTCCCCAGATGACTGGGCGGCTCAGCTAGCCAACGTTTGGCCAATCATTCAGCTGGCTCTCCAAAGCCCAAGCAACCTACAAGCGTTATGCAGACAACCACAGGGCTGCGCAGCCAGACTTCAAAGTGGGAGATAAGGTCTACCTCTCCACTAAGTTCATTAAGTCGCCACAGCCCTCAAAGAAGTTAGCCCCCAAGTTCATTGGCCCTTTTCCAATAGTGGAAATAATCAACCCGGTAACTTTTAAGTTGGAATTGCCACACAACTTGAAACGCATACACCCGGTGTTCCATTGTGCCTTACTGAAACCGGTTACCTCCTCAAAGTGGCACAATGAAACCCCCCCGCCTCCTCCCATCATGATCGATGGGCAACAGCACTTTGAAATAAAGGAGGTTCTAGATTCCCGAAGGCTACGGGGCACCCTTCAGTACCTGGTCTGCTGGAGACATTTTCCCCACCCTGAGTGGGTGCATGCCCGGGATGTCTCAGCGCAACGGCTTGTCAAACGCTTCCATGCAGCGTATCCTTCCAAACCGGCGCCTTGAAGTTTTTTGGGGGGAGGCAGTATGTCATGTCCCCCATTGCGATGTATACATACATCACAACGGGGAACATGCCTTCTCAGAGAAGGGGAGGAAGGAGGAAGGAATCAGTGATAATCTCACAAACACTTAAAGACAAATACAAATAAAGGACAAAGGAGCCACACCTTTGTCCTGACCTGAAAAGCCATCACCCTATCTCCCTGACATCTCTGCATTACCACGGGGGACACACCTGCTCCGGACATAGGAAGAGGACAGAGGCAATCAGCGCTAATCCCCCTGATCGCCCATCAAGACTCCGGAATCACACCCTGATCGCCCATCAAGACTCTGGATCAGGACTTTGGGACAATAGGGGGTGGGGAAGGATCAGGTCTGCACCGCGGGTATTTACTGGATACCTTGCACGCCATGTGCTCATCCCTGTCTTTTTTTGTGTATGCATTCTATTCCCAATAAACCAGAAATCCTTAGCCCTAACTAGTGAGTCTGTGTTTCTTTGGGAATAAGGCAACCATCACACGGAGTTAAGTTCTGGAATTTTCTGTCATAAGTTGTAATAGTGGCTGGCAACTGGAAGAACAAATTAAATGAGTTAATGGAGGAAACCTCTATCGCTATTAGTCAGGATAGCTGTTACTTATTGCCGAATTTAAGGCAGAAAGTCTCTGGAACTAGGGAACACATTTGTGAAAGAAAAGCTATATGCAATTTGACATAGATATCTGGCTGGAGAGAGAGAGTCCTGAAGTAGGAATTAGATAATTCTTTAGTCTGATCCAACCAAAGTCTTAAGATTTTATCTAAAGTCATATAGTTCTTATCAGTGCTACTCCCACTGAATGTTTTAAAAAAGATAGTTAGGTTTTAAAATATATTACCATATTAGAGTGGGTGTAGCTCATGAATGTCAGCACAGAATTCTGGCGCACAGACACATACAAAAAAGATTCTAGTTTTACATCATAAAGCTTCTCAGTCTGTTCGCCGAAATGGGGGAGAGTATTGAATCATTACCCGTGTATTTTGTCAAAAAGTGCTATGGGTTAGCATTCCAAGAACCACTTTAGCACCTTTAAAAAAAAAAAATGACCAACTTTACTACATATTCTATATGGACTCTGTAAAATATACTGAATATACTTTATTGACTTTATCAATCACTTCTCTTTATAGCAAATTCTAACTATTCATATTAATATTTTCCAATTTGGATAAACAAGAATTTTTAGGGTAACATGTATTTAACTACTTTATAAAATTAAACATTGACAGTTTATTCACATCTTGGGCAGAGAAAAAATAGTTTCATTCATAATTAAGATATAAAGAATTTGCAATAAATACTTGATCTATTTCCTACTATTTATTTAATGAAACAGTATGGCATTATATTAGAGAAAAATGTAACCATTTTCAGAGGCATTATATATATATAGAAATATATATTATTATAATATATCATTATAATTCCTTTCCAGTACCAAATCTTTCCAATTCATCTTTCAAACTAAAAGTCAGAAAGTCTAAATCCACATAGTTAAAAGCAGGTGAAATATTTAGAGCACTGATGTTTATCATTCATGTTCATTTGCTGATTATAAAACTGAAATAAACTGAAATCTTTCCACTTCAAAAAGCATTGGGAAGAACGATGTCTTTTGTTTACTGACCATGTAAAAAGAAAAGAAAAAACACCATTTTTTTATTTATCATAATATGCTGTCTAACCAGTTCAGAGAAGGAAAGAGAGATTTCTCTCTCTAATAATGTCTGAAGTCCAACTGTGGGTCTCATTAGGGCAAAAGAAACTGTCATGCAACTGTGAATGTGCAGTATGTGTAGAGGTAGGGAAAAGGGAAGAAAATATTAAAAGCATTCTCCTTTCAGATATTGCAACAAAGGTATTTATCTTTAATACACTGAACAAGCTAAAAGAGGAGAAGAAAATTAGGACTTCACTTCTTGACCTTCAACATTTAAAGAAAGAGAGGCTTTGAGCCTACAGCTTCCTGAACAAATTGGAAAATATTATCAAGTGCAAGATGCACAATTATCCTTGTTTCATATACAGTATCTCTTCTTAGGCAAAGCCACGAATTGATTTCAATGGGGGTTCTACTTTAAAATCAATGGTATCTGACATGACATTTCAGGAATATAGTTTTGGGGCTACAATTATGCACAATGATGTTATTCTGAATTGTATTCTGTCACCAATCCTTCTGTTGTGAGCAGTGGCATATGCTGAGAAACAGCTCAAGGCTTGTATGGCTAGACTGGATTGTTTGGCCTATCCATATGGTCTGTGTCAAATTATAATACCATTATCAAGGTTTAAAATGAACTTCTGCCATTGACACAATGAGCTGATTGTGTGGAAATGAGGTATGGTAGGTCAACGCAAGGATCTGGTTAGCAGATACATTTCATAGTGGATTAGTAGATGTACCTTATTTGTCAACTTTCATTTCCCCTGTTGGTCATTATAAAACCACAGTGTAACACTGCCTGTCGAGGTCTGCTTTTGTTTTGAGTAACTGGATGCAGAGAAAGAGAGACTGAAATGGACATAATAGACATTTCAAAGCAAAAACATTATTTATGGCCTTCAGGAAATGTAGATGTCTAAACTTAGAGAAGCCATGAAGAAATCATAATGACAAGATACAGTGAGTGATTAACAGCCTGAAAAAGTTGATTTTACTATATTTGTACGTCAGATGAAAAGATGCATCCTCATCTCATCTGTACATTGCCAACAGGTTCAGTTTGATTGCATCTGCATCTGCCTTTTGATTCATGATATAAAAGCATATTCCCAATGCCCAATTTACTTATTGAGTAGATTTTTATTCTGCCACTAACAGACTCAGCATCTTACAAATGCAATAAAGGAAAATTACAGAAATTCAGAAAAGAACTAAAAACATACAGTACCAGATAAAGAGGCATCACAACCAAAACACCCTCCAGAAGAGCTCAGCCTTCAACGTCTTCCAGAAGATGGCTAAGAGCAGACCTAATGTCAAGTGGGAGGCCATTCCAAAGGTCAGCAGTGCCAATAGGAAAATAAAACATTTCAAGTATTTTTTATTTGTTTTTTTAATTGTATTTGTTTATTTTGTTTTATTTTATTGGTTTATTTATTTGAATGTATTAGCCACCCAACTCCAATGGATTCTGTTTCCCCTGATCTCCTGAAAGAGGAGGACCACCAGCTACTTGCCCCAGCATGATTGTAACTGTTGAGCCAATTTCTGCAGGGAGATCCTACAGGGAGATATGATGTACATATACCTTCAATCTGTGCAAAAATGCAATCTAGTAAGGAAATCTGCATTTGAAAGTCTTTGGTACAAGGTTGAGATAGCCAACTGGTAACGTCAATAGTAATTCTCCTTCTTTCTTCTGAAACTGGAGAACAGAGAGGCCTCAAGCCTTTTCACTTCGTATGGGATTCCAGTGAATCAGAAATAGTACTTATCTTAAGCAGTGTTGAGTTTTTCCTACTAACAGATTAAGCTGCTGTTGTACCTAGTCATTTTGGCCGGGTTAAAAGGTTGCAATTGATTGTCTTCTCTCACGTGCTTCATGCAAATCACCTGGGGGAGGAAACGTGCCCCGACTTGTTCTTCCTCTTTTTTTTTCTCTCTGCCAGCAATGTAGCCAAGCAAGGCTTGCTCCAAGGGAGCTAAGTCCTTTAAATATGTTTTGTTTTTGTTTTGCTTTCTGTAAATAAATTATTTTTATAGAAATGCTTGGTGTGTGACTTTTTTGACCTCTCCTGGGCTAAAGGCTTTCCCAGCATCTGCCAACAAGCAGTACTCCCTTTTGTTAGATAAACTGCATAACAAAAGAAGAATGATTTCAATGGTCTTTGCATTATGATGAAGGTCTTTGAAAAGTCTCTGGTTTATTGGACACCTGCAGGGCCAAAATAGATCCCTTGTCTATTTTGTTGGAATAGATCCCTTGTTTATCTAGTTGGAAAGATCACCTATTATTCCAACTCTATTTCTGCAGAAATAAAGGAGGAAATCAAGTTTCCCTGAGGCAGAGCGCTTGCAGAGTAGGATGCACTGCCTCTGTTGGTGGAAGTATTGCATGAGGCACAATCTTCAATTGTTCTGAGAGGGAAACTCAGTGGCTGAGCTCAACCTTTGGATATAAGAGATCCTTGGTATTTCCAGAGGATTACATGTGAAATAGGTGTGAAAAACCTTTGCCTGCCACTGCAGAGAGCTGATAATAAAGGTGGTTAAGTTCAACACAAAAACTTTTTGACCAGATTTACGGCAGTTTTCTGTCCAATTTTAAGTATTGTGTCCCGACCCATATGAAAGGATGCATTATTGCAGAAGTTACAGATTGAACTGAAACCCCCAGAGCCAAAAAGCTTGGGTATGTCCCCCAGAGATATCTAAAAGCTTTTTTCAAATTATAATATTTAACATGACAAGGATAGAAGTTTATTAAAGCCATGCCTAGACATTAAATTATATGACATACTTTATTTTAATTATATTTAAAGATAAATTAAATTTAAATTAAAATTAAATATCAAAGTGGAGGATAGTTTCTGCCTTTTAAGATCAACCATCAACAGTAAAGGAACAAGCAGTCAAGAAATATGCTGCAGACTAGAGCAGTAGAGCAGCTGTCAGGGTCAGCCTCGCTCCGAATAAGACACGGACTCAATAGGGATTAAGGATTTCCGGTTTATTGAAATGGTACTGACAGAGAGAAAAACGGGAATGGGGGTGCGGTGGTGAGGTGCCCTGTTTATACCCTCTTGCGGGGTCCCGTGCTCCTCCACCCTTCATTGTCCCCATTCCCCTTGATGGGTTTCTTGATGGCTGTGTGGGCGTTTTCCCGGTTGCTGTCCTTGTCCTCCTGGTTCAGGTGTGTCCTCCAGGGCACCAGGTGCGGTTTATCGCTGCTTATCTGAAGTCCTTCTATTCATCTGCATATGATTCCATGGGTGTGGGTGCTTTGGGTGCTTGGTTTAAGCGCTGATTTAATTATCTCCTTCCTCTCTTTCTTAATGATCATGATCCACATTGTGAGGCTCTTTGTGCCTTGCAACGGGGTCATGACAGCAGCAATGAAGACCTTGGAAAAGATATTCAAATGCTGTGATGTGTTGTAGTGGCAATACAGAAGACCATTGTTATTTCGAGGAGTTAAGTGACATATTTTGGTTTTCTCCCTCACATGAAGCAGATTACAGCTTATTTTGAGTTAAACTGATCTTTAACTCACTTGTTTTTATTTCTGCTTGGCATGCAGGTAGGGGGGATAAAACCCCAAGACTGAAAGTTTGTAAGTCCACTCCTCCAATAGCCCTTGAGAAAATATCTTTGTTTTGAGTAGGGGGAGAAATAAGAGAAGCCCCCCCAGACTGTTTTTTCTAAGCACTGGCTTATCTGTAAAGCTTCCCAGGCTCTTGGATGAGGTCATAAACAGGTGGTCCAGACCCAGGTCAAGGTCGGGCCATGCAGCTTCAGTACAATGGAAACATGGTCACAAGGTTTAAAAGCCAGACTTTGATAAAAAGTTCTAGACTTACTTTTAGGGTTTGGGAGCTTCTGCACAGACTCTGCATGCTGGGTGCTGTAGAAATTAACAGCCATCCTTTTGGGGTTATTCTCACTACCTTGGTCAGGAGGTTCCTGGTAGCAAAAAGGGAATAAAGGTCACCTTGCTTAGGTATGTTATGATTTCTTTCTTTATGCTAAGCTTTTTATACTTTTGTTTAATCTGCCTAAACTGAGTTTCTGTTTAAACTGTTTCTGTTTAACTTTGTTTGCTTAAGTTTATAATAAAGCTTAAAGTTTCTTTATCCACTGGCATGCTTATTGTCTCTGTATCTAAAAGAACCAATTGCCTGAGCACCTGATCAGCGCTTGGACACTTGGCAGAACATGTGTCTATACCTACAAAGATCAGAATTATGCAAGCCATGGTATATCCTGTGACACTCTATGGAAGTGGAAGTTAGACTTTAAAGAAGTGAGATAGGAAGAATATTGATGCTTTTGAACTTTGGTATTGGAGAAGACTCCCCAAGAATATTGTGGACAGCCAAGATCATTGAACAAGTTGCTTGGACTCAAAAACAACTTGATGGCACATAATCAATCAATTAAGTCAAATTTTGTTTTTGTCCATGCCCCACTTTGTTTTTTTGCAGAATTATCCTTGGCATGCTATTCAAAGACCCATACGCAGCACTCATCCCGGAAAAATGTTCTGCACACTTTAAAATATATTTTTGGTAGTCATAGTAGAAATTTCTATTTCAGTAGGTGCTTTGCCCAACAATGTTGGTATTATTGTTAGGTACAACTCATGAGACTTGGCCAGGGAACATCCACCCTCTCCTATCCACATGAAGTTATTCACATCTGGAAAGTTTGGTCATTCCTAGATTTGATAATAACCAATGATCAGTTACATTCCGCTCCACTGTAACTATCTGTAGCTAATGGTTTCCCATAATTCCATAATCTTCATTCATGAGCAAACTTCCCAGAACATGCTGTCCTTTTTCGCACAGAAATATTTTGCAAATATTCAGACCAATGAAACCCTGGGCTGCATGAAACGCAACAGGAAATATTAGTGCTGCACGTCATGTGGCAGGTTTTTGGCTAGTAATTAGCCTTTCATATTGAAATTAGTACAGATATCATAGTCCTCCTTGAGTGTTCACTTTCTTCATATGAAAGGAGACAACAGGAATTGCTTACTAGCTCCCTCTGATGAGTCTCCATCACCTGACTCTGGAAAGGTCAGTATACACATGAAAGTTTCCTGTGCAATACAGAACTCTATGGAGCTGCTGCAGTTTAGGACAACTCTTCAAAGCTAGTGAAAAAGCCGCCTTGAATTAGGAAATCTGTTCTTTGATTTTAAGGCTTAGAAGTCACTGGACTGGCAGTGGAAAGCAGAGGCTCCCTTTCATAGCCTATTGTTCTCTAGAACAGCTGCTTGATAAAAACTAGAGGGCAGGGCTCTTGCCAGTCCAGGATACTTGTAGCCTTTTAGTTTGGGCTTTTAGATTGTTCAGCAGGGCAGCTTACTATCATTGTGTTCATCTCTTAATTCGGAGGCTAAGGGACAAGGGTATGTTGCTGCCAGTAGCAATCAACAACTTGAAATGAGTCTATTTTCACTGAGACCCAATTAATAGATATAGCATCATTTACTTAAACAAAACTTTCTAATATTGTATGTGTATTGTCTACCTGCTTTATTAATTCAGCCTGAACATATGGTAAATCATCAGGAGAACACACAGAAAATGGGGTAAGGCTATAAGGTAGCCAGAAAGCCTGCAACTCTTAAAGATGTTGCAAATAGCAGTAGGGAAGGGCTCTGTGCATAGCTGCATGGAAACGATGAAGGGTTCTTAGCCAAAAAGAAAAAAGAAATGATTTAAAAATTATTCTCTCCTCCCTGGATGTGAATAGTCATTGCCGTGCTTGAGGAGTATATCCCTAATAGCAAGAGAGTTTATATTTAACCCAGTTTTCCGTTTTCTTAATATTTTGTCAATCATCTTATAGGTTTTAGCTCAGGGATAAATTTGAAGCTGGTATTTCCCTGGTGAAAGCTGGAACAATAGAGAAATATATATACTGAGAGAGAAAAGAGATAGTAGGATATTGAAAAAAAACCTAATAGAAAAACCTAACATTTCATGTTGCACTTAATAATTACTTTTTACAGATCCCTTTGATGGAGAGAGCTTTTGTATCTGTAAGTTTTATTGCACCAATATCCTTTTGAAAATCTCTATACCTTCTTGTTATTTTATATTCTAAAATATACATATGTTTCGATGTCTACCTTAAGACAGTTTTTTCAATTTCATACATCTTTAGCTCATCCTTGGTGTTTTACACAGGACTGAAAAGCTGAACATTATTTTCAGTGAAAAAAGCATTATAGTTAACTGGGAACAGGAAACAGCTAATTTGTCCCTATATAAACAGAAGCCTCTTGTTTTCTTGTTCAGCTATGAAAACTTGGTGGAATGATTCATCCAGTTCTTTTGTTGCTCTGTGGCGTGGTTCATACTTACCAAGGTTTCCTTCTATCACCTCTTCCCAGGCTACAGTACAGTATCTTCTGAACTATTAAATAAGGAGAAGTATGGCTGTATTTCACCTCTCTGTCCAGCAGCATTTTTAAAATGGCGCTTTAGGGTGGCTCAGCAGCCTTGGATATATTTTTCTATACAATGACAAAGCCTACTTTATATTCAGAGCAGTAAATGATTTCAACATGTGACAAGCACATAGAGTCTGCTTTCAAGTGGACCCATTTTTTTGTGTCAATTAAGCTTTTCCAGATTTATCCTATAGTTGTTGGCAAATTGCCTGGGTCAATTTTTTTGTTGTACAGTGCAGAGTAGTTCCAGGTGCTGTGATATTTTTAAACCTATTCCCTATTTACAGTTTTATTTGGTTGCTATAAAGAGTGAAACTTCAGGGTTGTTCACTGTGTATTAATTCAGTAATCCAGGCCCTCTCGATTCCTAACATCAGCTCCTGTATTAGGAAATTGTAGTTCCAGCTCTTTTGTATGCAGATGATGTTATAATGATGTCTGTCTCCCAACCTGAAATGAGAAGGGCACTGAAGGCTTTGGTATATTTTTGCCTTGAAGAAAATCTTGTTATAAACCACCAGAAAACAAAAATTCTAGTATTAGCATGAAACTATGCTAATTTTATTTTACAATAAAATCCATAATTGGCAAATGAATGGGAATTTTATCAAGCAGGTAACTATAAATACCTTGGAGTACTGTTCCAGGCCTCAGCGTCCTGAACACTTTTCCTGTATGGCTGCTGTTGCTCACCGTAGCTCTTCAGCTATACTGAGATTTTTATACCGAAAAGGAACACATTTCATCCCTGCAGCTTGCAACGTCTTTGCAGCCAAAGTTATCTCTCAGCTTCTCTATGGCATCTGAGTCTATACTTTTACAGTGCTCAATATCCTTTAAGTAGACTGTAACTTAGTACAATCTAAGTTCCTTGGAGCTATTTTGGAAGTCTTAAAGTGTATTAAGAATCCTGCTCTATGTTTATAAATGAACATGATCTCTATAGATGTTAGAGTTTGCTATTAGCTACTTAATTTCTGCTGAAAACTTCTTTTTCCCCCAGTGGGTTTGGCCCCACTGGTTCTTCAAGACCACTTTAAGCCTACCTGACTAAAAAAGGCTACTCCAAACTCTACTTCCTAGGATTCTTGTTGGAGAAGCTTTGAATGTCCCAGAAATGGTATAAAGCAGCATTTCTGGAATACTGATTTTCAAATCAGTCTAAGCCTGGTTCCTTACTTTACAGTTTGTGTGATTTTTTTCAAATCAGTATGTGCCAGCTTCCTACTTTTCTCCCATTAATGTTTTAAAGCTTAAATGGGCCTTTGCTTGGGCCAGGTTCAATGCATTGCCCTCAGCTGGAATTTTGCTGGAATTTACAAAAACATTCCTTTACATCAATGCATATGCCCTTGCAGGGATGGCTCAGTGGAGTCTGTGAATCACATGCTTCTTTTCTGCTCTGTTTACAGCAAATCCCATCCTGATGAAATTCCCAGGTAGGCAGCAGGACTTATATCTGACACTCCTTCTATCTAACTGTCCTGACTCCCAGGTAACACTCTGAGACAGGGATCTGGTCTCTAATGTTTTATTGCTAATACATAACAGTAATCCTAACAAACTGAACAAGCGTGGGAAAAACCCAGCCATATAAACCCCGCAGGTTAAGGCGGTCCCAGTCTGTGCCTCTTGGAATGGCTCACCAATTCCTCAGTGCTATGCATGCGCTTAACAGTCTGGAAGGGAGCCCCCTGCTCGCCATCGTTACTCATGACAATAACCTGGATTCAGATATATCCAACTACTTTGCTTCATGAAATATCAACACAGGAACATGGAATTATGCTATCAGATAGCTAAGTGTCTTCCATGGGATTATTGATATAAGCTTGTAACTCTTCTCATGTTATAAAAGCCCTAGTTGTCATGTGGAAGAATCACATGACGGGATTTTTTTAACATCTATGATGGAAGTGAGCAAAAAGTAGATGGGAATCAGCTGGTAGAGCTCCTTGAAATTTGAAGTAGACTGACAAAGATGCCAAATGTCCAATTATTTAGCAAAGGAAACATCAAAATACCTCAAATAATACTGCTAAAATGAAAAACAAAACAAAAATAGAGTTAATTATCAAGAAAGGATTCCTTCCTTCCTTCCTTCCTTCCTTCCTTCCTTTCCTTCCTTCCTTCCTTCCTTCCTTCCTTCCTTCCTCCCCTCCCTCACTCACTCACTCACTCACTCACTCCTGCCTTCCTGCCTTCCTTCCAGCAAACACCTGGAGCTCCATTCAGTTCTGCTCCTAGATTCCAAACCCCCTTCATTCAAGTATATCCTTTAGGCATCAATATTCAGGTAAGATTGAAGAAGTAGTTGTAGTTAGGGCTGTTATTTGGAAAAGTAAGCAACTGACTCAGAGTTATTCCTTTTGTTCATCCCTACTCCCTGGAATATGCTCCGTTATGATATCCAGAGATGAAATCTCATTTATGAGATGCCTACTATCAATATATTTTAGGAACCTATTATAGACTAGTTTTTTCATGCAGACCTTTCTATTGTGTTATGAGTGAATAATTTTCTTCTTCTCCACTCTGTCAGTCCCTCCCAATGTTTATGGGATACAGCCACCAAAATCTTACACTTCACTTTGTTTTCCCTCATCCCATAACTGAAAAATATTTTAGCCCTTTCTACATCCCTTCCCCAACAGCTGCCTCCCCAGAGTTGTGTGAGAAGACAACTCCTACAGGGGAACATGGCAACTGAAGATCACTGTCTTAGGCCCTTTCCTGTTGTCAGGCTTGCTTTGCACGCCTGCCATGAAACTATTGCTACATGCATCAGCCAAGGCAAGAGCAAACCCGTGTCAGCTTTTGCAACTTTGCAGACAGAGAGGATCATTAATCACATTCCTTCACAAGACGTTAAAGCCAAGGACGGGCTGATAAGACACCTAGACTCTAATTAAGTCTAAGGAACTGGGAGGGTGGAGATCAGGAGTGAGAACAGGCTTGTTTGGGAGACAGGGAGAGAGACTATGTCAGAGGGAATGATTTAATTTGAATGCTTTGGTGCCAAAACATTATTCAGAGTTTTCCAACTGTCCTGTGTAATCGGATTTTAATAAATGAAGTCTTAAGCTTCTTAATGGACTGTCTAGAGAATTTCTCAGGTTAAGATCCTGGTACTGGGGCTGTCACACCTGCACTCCTAGCAAGTTGAAAGGCATAACAAAATCCTGCATGTTTCTGTGATGCTGTTAAGTAGGAGCTACCCACCACTGTTGCTGAGGGATTCTCTATACTTGTTCTGTACCTCTGGAGCTATGGTTAAAGGGGGGGGGGCATTTTCTGGGATGGACTTCCTCCAAACCATGGTTGTCTTTGCACTTTGCAGATACGTTAGAGGAGTGTTTCTCAACCTGCGCAGCTAAGATGTGTGGAGTTCAACTCCCAGAATTCCCCAGTCAGCATGGGAAAATTCTGAGAGTTCAACTCCACACATCTTAAAAAGTACTAATTATGAGAAACGCCATGCTAGAGTCACAGTGTATACACAGTCTATACACATACCCACATTGCAGTGTGCCATTTTGGAGTGAGGGGATGATTTTAGTCATACAGGATAATTTTAGTCATACAGTAATTACCAGAATCACCCAAACAACGTGATCCATAAGTCTACATTTTTAGGGAAACATTTGTCATGCAAAATAAACAACAAAAGGGTTAGTATTAAAAGCAAACTTTATTATTTGCTGCTATTTGGGCATGGTCTACCATCACCATCTTAAAAATATGGAGGAAAAAAATAGAAAAATAGCTTTTTAAGGATGTTCCAGTGGGATTCAATCTTGTGCTTTTTTCTCTACACCATGCTGCTTACTTCATTATGCTCAGCATCTGTTAATGTGCCTTTGGCTTTTTAACACACTGAATAGTGTCTTGCATCAGACATCTGGTGAGAGTCACACACATGTGATATTTGCAAAACTACTATGTAATATAAGTGCCTGTTTTTATTTTCTCCTCTGGACAATCATTTCCAAAGAAAAGGGAAATAAATTTTAAAAACTTTATTTTTTTTTCCTATATTATTTTAAGACATGGGCTCCCAACTCACTTTCCTATAGCATTACTTCATTGTGTTCCATTTCCACCCAAAGGACAATCAAATTTTTGGTTCTGTGTCCAGGCATGGGGCCCTGAGTGTGAGATGGAGACAATTTCTTGAGGGCTATGTTGAGGGCTTTTTATGATTTTCCAGCTTCTATGTGTTTTATTTATTGTTTTATTTTAATATTTGTATATATTTGATTTGTTTCTAACATTGTGAGCCACCCAGAGTCATGTACCTGAGGGGAGGCCATGTAAATTGAATAAATAATAAAAGTTAACTGCTTCAGTATTCTCTTGATACCATATTTTAAAGTGACAATGCTCTTACAATTCTATATTTTTATGAATTAAGTAAGAAAGTTTGGCAGATGTTTCACTTGATAAGAATACTCTATTCCAGGGTCTCCAAACTTTTGGTTAGCAGACATATTTGGTATTTTGGGTGTATTGTGGGTGCTATGGCTGCCAGAGAAGAAATGGTCAGTTATAGAACAAAGTTATATGGTAGCTACCAAGAGAGCTGTCTGCAACTATATTGTGCCCAGAAGCACCTCATTTAAAGCAAAAACTAGAAGAAATTCCATTATGCTAGATTAGAAGGAAACAGGTCTAGAAATCACACCAGCCAAAGATACATCAGTATTCATGGAAGCTTGTTCTTTTAAGATTATATGAAAGGGGATTCAGCTTGGGATATCAAAGCCCAGCTCAAACATTTCCCCCAACTGGGAAGGCAAAGCATACCTCTTTCTACAGCCGAAACATCTGAAGCTGTAGGATCCATATGCTCTTTCATCATCCCAAATTTTCTCAATCCATATATTAGGTCCCTGTTTCTGGATGAGCAGAATAGATGTAACTAATTGGTATAGGATCTATCAAGGATGATACCTACATTTTTCATAATTTAGTGCTGTAACCACTAAAACACTATTCCACTAGCAAACTGTATACAGCACATGAAGACAAACCTCTTTCCTAACCCTAGGTAAGTTGGTTAATATGTAACTGTACTTGAGTTTTTAGGCTGAAGCCAACAAAACACTTAACTAAGAGCAGCCACACTGATTTCAGTGGATGGGCCATTCAAAATGTTGAAGGTGGCCAACATAATCTTTGAACATGTAAACAAGTTAATGCTATATATAAATATAGCATGAACTATATTAGCACAACATACTTCAGTATCACTACCATATCACAAATGAATACTAAAACGACCAGAAGATTTTGTATGAAGCTATGACCAGGCCAACCAACCAATGCAAATTTTAAAAAAAATGATTTAAACAGCTTTTGAATCAGTGCTAGAGTAGACAGCTTTAAGCAGTGAAGATTATTTATTTATTTAATTTTTATCCCGCCTTTATTATTTTTATAAATAACTCAAGGTGGTGAACATACCTAATACTCCTTCCTCCTCCTATTTTCCCCACAATAACAACTCTGTGAGGTGAGTTGGGCTGAGAGAGAGTGACTGGTCCAAGGCCACCCAGCCGGCTTTCATGCCCAAGGCGGCACTAGAACTTGTAGACTCCTGGTTTCTAGCCCAGCACCTTAATTTAAGTGGTGCACGCAGTCTCTGCAACACAATGACAATAGTGAGGATAATATAAAAGACAAATAACAGAGAAGATGTTATTCCATCCCTTTAATCTAGTGTATCATCTGAGATATGTATAAATAACCAATAAACAACTTTCATTTCATATTCAATCAAGGACCAAGGAGCATAACTGAATACTTGGTGGTATCCAGCTACTGCCATATTAGTTTTACTTACATTTAACCACATTTAAGAGAACAAGAAGATTATGAATCATGTGTTAGACTGTGTGATTTTTTTCAAAGACATTTGAAATGTAAACATTTCACATCCTATGCATTTTCTTCACACAACATGCATACACATGCAGCATCAGTTTCCACTGATATTTCTTAGTTATCATGATGAGCTCAAACTTTCCCAAGAGGCTTTTCAAAACACTTTATTTATTTTTGAAACAGATGTTCCTTGTTTATCATCTGCACAAATGATTAATGAGTAACTGACACCTTACTTATAGGACTAAGGTTAACAAAGTCTTATCTGGAAAACTATGGAGGGCCTTTGGGCCTCTGTGTTCTCCTTACTGGGATGTTTATACAAGAACCCTCACAAAATGGTTCGGGTGCTTGAAGACAAGTTGGTAGAATTGTATTCTCTGTGTAAAAATGCTGCTTCTTGACTATTTTAATATCATAACTGATATGCCATAAAGCATACTACTCTGGAATCCTTATTCAGGAGAACGTGCTCATATTCCTGCCCTGCTCATATAATGATACCACAATAATCAAATTCTGAACTTGGATAGTTGTACCTTATGCTCAGAGGCCCAAGATGGTAGGAAATATGTCTCCAGATTCATAGAAGATGTAGAGTAGAGATGGGATTTTCCCATGTTGCTGAATTACAACTCCCAATAGAACCAGCTGGCATGGCCAATAGTGTAAGATGCTGGGAATTGTAGTTCAGCAACAACAGCAGGGCTAGAGGTTCCTCAGCTCATTTATATGTCACATTTAACCTTGAGACATTTTGAAATCCAAGCTTGGATCAATTAATGCCACAAAATTATAATATACCTGCCCTTAAATGATAAATATTTAGGGGAATTCTTTACAAATCCACACAGATCTGTCCTTGGCTCACATTATAATTCATGCTATAAATATTAATGCATGCATACTTTTCACAAATAATATTACCATTCAAGTTTAATGTTAAATTTTACCTTTAAAAATATACTGTATGTCTTCTTTCCTTCCTTTTCAAGTATCTCTATAACTGCGGTACTCCTTTCCACAGTCGGAAGAAGGATAGAGAAGTTACAGTCATAACTTCCTAAAGGCTAATGCTCACTTATATCTAATGCTCTAAATAATCTTGTGCAAATCACTTACCTCTTGTATTTTAAATGTGGGCCTCTGGTATGGGTCAAAATGGCCCATGGGCCAAAGTGCCAGGTGATCAAGGGACATCCTCCTGAGCCTGTTTACCTCAATCACTTCAAAACTGCAGCCGTAACTCTAAGTGCAAAGTGATAATAATGTGTCAATTTTCCCTCTACTCTCCCGAGTCACTCAATGAAGTCAGTACAGCACAGCAAATGGGTCCTTACAGAAGAAAGGGGCAATTGTGTACTTTGTCCCCACACTGAACATACCTCATGGGTACGGTAAAGGTGCAGAAACTGCCACTCTAATCCATGTGGTAGCTCTAATCATAAAGCCGTTTCCAGTCCTCCCACCTTCACTTGAGTAATAACACAAACTTTTAGACAATCATAGAACCTTATGAACAGGCACTTCTTCACTTTAGTCCCCTTGTTATAGTGTGACTTTGCACAGAGTGTGAATCTTGAATTAATACTGCCTCAGGCAATAGCCTCCACAGACTTTTCTCACAGCTCAGCTGCATTTGCTGAAGGAAATGTTCTGCTTGGAATGACTCTTTCACTGACCCTCAACCTGCCCACATTTTTTTAAACAGGGAGGAAAAAAAACCTAAATACCAAAGGAGCATATTTAACCACTTCCATATAAACCTGTAGTTGCTTTTGATTTTACTGAGTCTCTGGTGCATTGTTAAACAGAAAAGAAGTATGAATGTGCAGACACACACACACAAATATAAAATATATGAAGCAACAGAGATCAGCTAAACTCATGAAATGATCAGCTTTATTAAACTACTTAAGACAGCTCATTAGAGGGGAAAACAAAGCTATAATGTTCTTAGTATTGCCAGAATAACTTGACTTTTGAACAACAGTTTCAGAAACAATGCAATAAGTAATATATTACTTCTTTTAAGATTTCAGATTTTAAGTTTCTCTAAATGTAATCCATATACACCAGCAAAAATGATCCAAAGCAGTAAGAAATACAAAAGTGTACCAGGAATAGAGTCTCCTGCTCTGCTATTCAAAATTATGCCTCAACTCAGACCTGAAGATTTGTCAACAAAACTTTCCAAGGTTTCCTTATTTGGAAATTCAGATCTTTCCCCTCCTATTATTAACCATACTTAAATTCAGTCAGTAATCTAACATACCACTGAGGCCATTTCCCCACTAGTGAGGTACAATATCCTCAACCATCAGTGAGGCAATGCAAAGCCTGTCCTCATTACTGTTGGCACAGCAATAATTGAGTGATTCCAGAAGATTCTGAAAGGTGCTATAAGTCACTAGAGGAGGTGTGGCCAGAGACTATGCCAACTGTTCTCTAATGGGAGCAAACATGCTTCCATATTATACCTTTTTTCCAACCTAAAGAATTCCTGTTTCATCTGTGGAAACTAGAGGTTCTGTAACTATGGCATGGACTATCTTTCAGCCCTGATCACAACAAAGACACATTTGGAATTTTCCATGGGAGAACAGCAGGACCTCTAGCAGCATTAATGCTGTATTTTTAGCAGGCCTCCCTACCCATGGAGCTGCCTTTTCAAGAAACAACACCTACCAATATCTTAGGATAAAAAAATAGGGAAATTTTCCTTTGCATCATATGCAAGATATATGGCATATTTATTATTTTTTAATTTATTTATCTTCTTCTTTCTTCCCCCACAACTCCAAATTACACCTTCCCTGTCTCTCAAACCCTAATGAGTCCTACAGAAGAAAACAAGGCATTAGGAACTGGAGTTTGTGTTCCCAAAGCTTGTGTTCCCAAAGCTCAAATCAAGGAATTTTCTTGCCACTATGATGGCAAATGCAATGCTAGGGGACATCTGGACACATCTGTCCCAGGACTGTGACAGGTTTCTTGGTGCTGCTCAGTCTCTACAACAAATTGTCCATTCAGGACAATTGGCAGGTAAGATAAGGTAAGATAATCACTCAGCCAAATGCTAACAGTAGAACTGCACATAAAAAAACAAAGTCATTCCCTAAATATTTACCTTATTTATTTTTTTAAAAAATTACTATATTCTTTGAAATTTAATGAGGTGAGGGGATAGGGCAAGATAGATACTGCAATTATTTACAGCAGTATGAGTTGAGATTGCATTATTTGTGGAAGGGGAAAACAATCACAAAGTGACCAGGAACTTCCTCATGGGCCACATTAACATGCTTTCTTCCTGTCCATGAATCAGGAGGAAATTTTATTGACATAAATTGTGCTGCCCCACAGCATTCCTTTACTGTGCCTTAGCAACAAGGCCAATTTCACACATGCAATTTCAGGGAAACAATTGATGGATTTCCTGCCATCCTATCTCCTCCCACACACCACCACCAACTGGTGGGGAAACCACCAATCGTTGACCTAAATGAGTGGCACAGCAGGGCAGCAGTGGGTCCGAGTCTTAATTATTTATTGAACATTATTTTTTTAGTATTTACTGTGTGCTGACAGGATTGTCGATCTCTCAGGAGATCAATAGTCCTGTCAGAGAAACAGAGTGATCCGAAGAGCTGATTTTAAATATAAAGCAGACAAGCCCAAAACCAAAGAGCTCCCTGTGCTGTTGTAGCTCTGGATCCTTTTTCCTTTTCTTCCACCTGAAGCAAATTTCCCTGTGAATCATTTTTGCCAGATGTATGGGCAATCTCAGGGCCAAAGCTCAAATTGGCCATGGAGTTGCAACACCCAGCAAACAGACAGGGAGGAGCTGTGCCTGCAGCAGTCCTGCCAGGTCACCTGGAGCTGAGCAGATCACTGCCCTTGACCCTGAGCATGGCCCTGAGGTACCTGAGATTGTCTGGATGGCAAGCCATGTGTGGGGAGCAGAAGGAAAATGCCACTTTCAGACAGTTGTTACTGTCTGTACAGTCTGTAACAACTACAAGTGGTGCTACACTGTCTCAGATGCAAACTGGGGGTAGAGGGCAGAGATGGGGGTTGCATTGCAAGGACACATCCTTCAAAAAAGTTAGTAAACCATCTTCATGCTATGGCAAAAAGCCATGAGCATTTAAAGAATAACTCTTTCTAAAAAAATCCTTTCACTTAATGTGAAATATTTTTTCTTTTGAATATTACGTCAAGATCAAATATAATAATTGTCCGAAATAACTGCTGCAGCTAGATTTCTATAGAATATGAGTCTCAAAAATAGTCACTTCATTGCATGGTTATCTTACACTGGCAATATAAACTGTTATTACAGTTTGTTGCTTCCTCCAGCAGTGCTCTAAGGCTTCCTCAAGATATAAACATTTTTGGCAATTTAGTACAACTCAGCTGGCTTCTTACCAATTTATCATTTATTTAGGGAATGAGTACTGCACTCTTCAAGCAGAAATGGACACGGGATGGCCAATATTAATTTAAAATATACAAAGAAAATAAAATTATAATTCCCAGCCACTTAAAATCAGCAGAATATGTGAACAACAGGAAATACTATAGAGTTTCAACCAGAACAGAAACTATTACTGCTCCTTCTATCTGCTGCAAATGAATTAACAGCTCAGTGGCCAGAGCCTTTTTCAGTGCTCTGGCAATAGGACCAGTCAATTATGAAATCCTCATTATCTGGACATAGCCCCTTAAAGCAAATCTGGCATATCATCCAGGGCCTGATGCATAACAGTGGTCATACATTTGACCTGGGTTTTGTTGGAGCAGTGGCAAGGTGGTCTGGTTTGTGGGGAGGTTTTAGTTTCTCCCCTTTCATGGTCAGATCACTCTCGTGGACAGAGTACTTGGGGCTGTTAGTGCAGCCACCTCTGTGTTAGATCCATGTCCTTCTCCCAGGAAGGGGCATGTGGTTGGGTTCTGGAAGTGGTTAACTCCTCTTTGAGGGAGGGGGTGGTTCTGCCATCTCTTAAGGAGGGGGTGGTTTGCCAAAGGGGCCATCGCTGAACCCCACCATTCTGGTCTTGAAAATTTGGCTTTGTGCTCAAGCCTGGGGCCCTGGGTGTAATTTAGAGCCCTTCTTTTGGTTGTACACATGACAGGTTAGATCATGGCAGGCTGCTATGTGTTTTTATTTTTGTTTTATATTATATATTTTGTGTATTTATTTGTTTTATTGTAAGCTGCCTAGAGTCACTTAAAAATGAGATGGATGGCTATATAAATCTAGTAAATAAATAAATAATTATTAATTTGCTTAAAGAGTGGGTGGAACCCATAAATGTTTAATTAATAGTAAGAGATTAACTTTTTATATGCTTTTATATCTCTGTTGAAGAAGGTCAGAAGTCACTTGTCTTTTATGCTTTTCTATTTCTGCACTGTTATAGTTTTTCTTGTTTCTTTTTAGTCTTGTATTCTATCTGTTCTATATTCTATATTTAGTATTTTAATTATACTTTGAAAAATTAATAAACCTTTAATAAAAAAAAGTGGATGGAACCCGCAAGCCAATTTACTTCTTGTTTGATGATTTATCAGATCCAAAACAGGGATGAAGGAAAAGTGCTGATTATCTATCCTGATTATCCAGTGATTATCACCTTATATCATTGAAATAGATCCATTCTTCACCAAGACAAGCTAAAAGCAAGCCAGAAGTTTGTCAAGACACCGACTCTGTGTCATGTGACTTACACCAGGCAGAGCTGAAGTAATCTAGGCAATCATGTATTGCTGGTTCCTTCTTACTCCAAAGTAAATTTGAAGCCACAGAAGCCCATTCAAGTCTGAAGCCTGAGTAGAAGATAAAGTAGTAAAGGGAAAATATCAGCCTCCTCATGAGTAAACCATAGCACCAAAGCATAGTGCCTAAAAGCTCAATGCCTGCTAAGCATAAAGGCTGCACTGAAGAAAGGACAGGAGTGGCAGGGTGGAGAAGAAGATTGAGATATGTAGCAGGTCCCAAACAGAAGCCTACAGAGAAAGCACCTGTTGGACTACCCTTACTCCTCCACCCTTCTAGGCTGCCTCAGCTCATTGACCAGGCAGAGCAAAAAGCTGGTTCTTCCCACTGGAAAGTCTACTCAGAGGGAAGGAAGGAGCCAGAGACTACTCAAGAAGGAGTTGCTTATATGTCCACAGCCAAGGCTGGAAGGTTTATTGAAACTGTTGGTGTGATAGCAGGAGAATAAGCCTCAAACTGCTGCTGCCAGATCCTTTTACTTCCTTGGTTAGATATTTTATTTTGAGAATTACTTGGAGTTCTTGGTTTGGACTGCTGATGCTTCAGAGAGTCTGCTTTTGTTTTCAACCTCTCTCTAGATGCTTAAAGGACTGGGGAAAATAAACTTCAGCAGGTTCTCTACATCTTGGAAAGACCAGTGTTCACTTTCTGCTATTCACTCCTCACCTCTCTGTCTACAAAGTGTCTTGCCTAATGATAAAAACTCAGTTGTCTTTGCTTCTCAGGCTTAAATCTAAAAATACACCACCCAAAAGGAAAAGGGATGGAATAGGGAAAAGGAAAGTAAGATCATTTAATCCTTGTTGTTGTTTATTCGTTTAGTCGCTTCCGACTCTTCGTGACTTCATGGACCAGCCCACGCCAGAGCTTCCTGTCTGTCGTCAACACCCCCAGCTCCCCCAGGGACGAGTCCGTCACCTCTAGAATATCATCCATCCATCTTGCCCTTGGTCGGCCCCTCTTCCTTTTGCCTTCCACTCTCCCTAGCATCAGCATCTTCTCCAGGGTGTCCTGTCTTCTCATTATGTGGCCAAATTTAATCCTTAGTGTTTCATTATTCTTATCATGGACTGTTACTGCTGAAGATGCTGCTCAGGGAGGGTCAGATGATGTTTTATTCCCAAAGCAAGTTATCCTATTCCTTTTCTTGTTAGGACAGTTTGTCTGTTAGATGTTGATGGCATCCATGAGGAGGGTGAGGATCATTTGGATACAAAAACAAGAGGAGAAAATGGCTGTTCCTCACTGTTTTTCCCTCAAAGGGCATTTGATTCTGATAATTTCTGCTAGAAAGATCCCTCAGTTTTAAAACTGCAACACCACCTAAATGTCATACACTAGCATGGATATGAGGAAGTTAACAATGTCAGATTCTTCTCCCCCCCCACCACCAACATTTGAAAAATAACGCATAATAGTCATGTGCCTGTCTTATCCAGGGAAATTGTTCAGGAAACTGGTGATATATTAGATTGCCACTGGAAAATTTTCCACCGTATTTCCAAGAAAAAAACAGATGCTGCTGGGTATCTTGCACATTTCAGCACTTTTTCCCACACAAGAATTAAGCTCCATATCAGAAAACAAAACAAAACAAAACTGGGATGACTTCACTTTTTCTGACTAAACTTTGAAACCCAAGGTCACAATAAATAATTGCTTTTTAAAGAACAATGGCAGTTTTACATTAGTTGTGCTCTTATACAGTAACTGCAGCTTTGTTTATCAGGTTCTGTGGCTAAATTATTCCAAACTTCCAAGAAATATTAGCTGTACATAATAGGCCATATCTATAAACAGATAGGGTGAAAATACATTTTCATGTACAGTCATCTGTAGACACAGTACACATTTGATATGACGATTGGCAGTAATTTATTTGTAGAACAGAACCTTGAGAAGGATCCTTTGATGGGCTTTCTGTATTTAAGTTGATAAGTATATTACAAGAACTCCCTTTGGATCTCTGTATGTTTGTTTCAGTTCTGATTTTGTAAATCCTTGTCCTTATTCTGTCTTTGGGCCATTCTTAAAGGATATGTTGGTTTTCCTTTCTCTTTATTAGTAAGCTAATCATTAAAAGTACATTGTTATGGTTAGTTTAACATACCCTATTTCTGAAGTCAGTACATGATACAACCTTGCAGATTAAATGAATGCAAACTGTTGCTAGCTATATTTAAATGAATACAGTCACTAGCTTTTCAACCAGTCCCTGTAGATGTGGTTTGAACATACAGAAAGTAGATGGCAATATTTTTCTACATACCATGGCAAAGAGAGACTAAAGAGACACTGCTGTAAGCAATGATACTTTTCATATAGCAGGCAACAGTATGCTTAACAATTTGTCTGATCTCAAAAACTAAGCAGGATTGGGCTGGGTCAGTACTTAGATGGGAGACTACTAGAGAGTACCAAGGGTGTAGAATAAAATGGTAAGTTGAACAACATCTAGGATCAGGGCAGGGCAACACACTTGTGTTTTTTAGGGTTATCAAATCCAGATAGCCATTAGATGGGAGTAAAAGATCCAGAAAACACTAAATCATTTCTGCCATCTAGTGGTTGACCAGATTTTAGTAGCTGAAATATGCAAGAAAACTGGCTGTGTCCATATAGTCACCAGAAGTTGAATTTAATTTGAAAGACACTTAATAATGAAAAGGTCAAGGTTATCAAGTTTCTTGAGAAATCAGAGTATTTTTAAGCATCAACTGATGTGCCCAATTTTATCTGTAAAATGCCAGAGTATGCAAAAACAATTATTTCCTGTAACATGTTGAACAACCTTTGTTTTGTTTTGTATGGTGTATGGGACTGATCCTATGTAAGTTTAACCAGAATTTCCACTGCATTAAATGGAGTTAATTGCTGCCAGAATGTGATAAAACTGTCTGGTTTCTATCTTAAATTACATACTATATATATGCTGCTCCAAATAGGCAGCATTTGGTTTAAATTTTCACTGAGATACTTGTATGTTCTTCTTGCACAGAATCTTGGTGCTAACCTTCCCTTAAAAATAAAAGCATTTTTGCTCAATTAGCCATTGGGGAGAGGGGGAGAAATAATCTGAGTTGATTTAAATAAATGAGTGGCACAATCCATTTCGAACATAGTGCAACTGAAGTCAGTGGAATTACATGCAGCTTCCTGTGCTGGACTAAGATCCAGCAGTGTTGACTCAGAACCATTTTTACTAAGTTCTCATTTCCATCATGGATTTAAAAAGCCAAGTTTCTTTCAGCACTGGATGCAATTTAATTCTGAGAAAAACAGTTAACAACAAATTGTCAAGAGAAAATACCAAGTGATTTAATATTTTTCTGTATCAAAAAAGTGCTCCATTTACAACTATAAGGTATGCAAGCCTGTAAACTTTCTTATCTTTCTGCTACTTCAGTATTTCATTACACCTTTTCATAGAATGATAAACCTATCACAGTGTCCATACTAAACATTTGTAATCCAACATTTCCATGGTAAATTTTCTTGTATTATATGAAAGAAAGCTGGTTTCCCCTTTGCTAATTCCAAGCTGGTTTCACTGAAGGCAACTCTTTCATAAAATTATCCCCATTACTTGACAGAATAGAACAAAGCAGAACTGACAAGTTTGAAACAGCTATTTGTTTGTGAACACTCATTCATATACCCTCCAGTGTTTCCCATTATGAATGGAATATATTACTGACTTTCCATCACTATCTGGGATGTTCAGCCTATATGGCAAAACCAATTGAGCAATTAAATATTCTCCATTGCTTCTAAAATAAGTAATTTGGCCAGGTTGTAGTTGGACATGTTAATAAGTACACTGATTAAAATATTTCTTAGAGTGCAAGGAATTTGTTTTATTTTTTCTTGGGAAAATGAAAATCAATTACAAAAAGAAGATAGACACCCACCCCCGACCCTCTTTCTGCTAAGCAACTTAACTTTGGAATTTGCCTTGTAGCCTTGGCCTTATTACATCTTGATTTCTAGAGTACCTAGTTTTGACAATGGCACTGATTCGAATCACAGTCTCCCCCCCCCCACAAAAATGGGTACTTAAAAAAAAGGATTTGAATTCTAAGCTGTTAAACTAGCTTGAAGATGTTTCCCCTTCCTAAAATTTTATAATGTACAAAAATTAAGTACATGAAAAACAATATATTGCTAAATACACTGCATGCCAACAGAGTCAAATACACACATATGCTTTTACTTCAGAACATTTAGCTTTAAATAGTAGCTCGTTTTCTTGAAAAGCAGCTGTTCCTTGCTGCAGAATTAAAACGCAACACTAACAGTCAAAATTAGTTGTACTTGATGGGTAAGTATTTTAGAAAATATGAACATGCAGGAGCTGAGATTCAAGATGAGATTCTTTTCTTCTCTTAACAACTACAAAAAGGGTGCTGTGATTAACTGCATCAGTTCACTTATTGTTGTAGTGACAGATGGAAGTGCCACAATGAAAAAATTTCCTTTTTATTTACAAACAATAGATAGCTGTTTCTTCTGTATAGAGTTAAAACCTTGTACAAGCACTGTTAACACAAATTTAAGATTATTCTTGCTCCTAAATACAATTTTCATCATAATCAATATTTTAAAAAATTTTCTTGCATTTCAGTTTAATTTATTATCAATAGCTACCTTTGTTATTTCACTTGAGATTCATCACCTTCTTTTAAAAGAATGACATATCTCCCATATAATGAGCTAATTACCTTAGGATAAAAGGCACTTTTGTTTTATTGGAGTAGTACTAGATTCTAGAAATAAGCCACATTTTCTTTAGTGATTCTGAATAGAACTTATATGGCTGATTTAAAGATCTATAGCATTTTGTGGTGATAGCACACACATGCACATGCAAGTTAAAATGACAAGTGACTCTGGATATACCCTTTGATTTGAACAAAACCCTCAAAACAATGTTTATGGGTTTTGAAAGGCAAATAAAATGGATGCTCTTTGATCATATGGTTCCAAAGAGCATCAAATTTATATAGTCTGTCAGCAGAGCTGAGCAATGGACAGCATGAGACAGACGCTTTGCAAACAAAATAAAATATGAAATTTTATTAAATATTAATTCTATTAATTCACAGCAAAACCTCTGTTTATTGTTGTTGTTAAAAAATGATATTCTCATTATTCCAAGTCGTATCTCCACAGACACAGTGTATCTTGTCTATGCCTGCATAGATCTCTTCATTTGCAAGAAAGGCCTCAAGCACCGGGAGCAGTAAAATAAAAATGACAGCCTGGATTTAAATTTTACTACCACTTTAGAAAACATATTAAACTGGTGTTTTATAGTGGAGTTACAAGTATACTTGGGAGGATACATTTTGCTTACATAAAAAAATAATAATAAACAGGGAAAATGTGCAATGAAAATAGAACAGCCAGTAGAGCTTTAAATATATCAAATGATGATATCTGATACAAAAACAGACTTGTTAATAGTATCTGCAATAGGAATTGCTGACAGGTGACCACAGAGATCACCAATTATGTGTAGTCTTATTAATCAAAAATTCTATGTTAGCCAGCAAGGATATGTGAAAGTGTTTCTGAGTATCTGTGAAGTGACTTTTTTTACAACCAGCTAATGACAACCTTCTCCCCCACCACCCAAAATTAAGAGAAGATTAATAATAAAGCTAGTACAGTTCTGCATGAGCAAGAATTGTATGTGTATGTGTATGTATATAATCAAAATTAAACACTGACTTCTCATCTTTGACAAAGCCAGTCATATCCATTTCCAAAATCGAAAGTTGAGTTGGTAAGAAACACAATCTTTGCTCTTCCCAAAGAAATCCCAAGCAGATTTTTCTTTCTTCTTTGCAGCATGTCCTCTTGATGATTCAGATTGCTACTAAATGCAGATGCTTCTTCAAATTCTTTTATTTAGCCTTCTGAGAATAAACAAAGGAGATAGGTAACTTTTTCTTTTTGGTTAGGATAGGTGGAGTAATAGAGAAGCCAATTACAGTTGGAGATGGAGAATGGAGAATGGAAAAAAGCTGGATAGGTGGACATGCAGAGCAAAGGAATTATGCTGTAAAGAACTGAAAGAAAAATTAGAAAGAAAAATTGCTGTCTTCTTCCTTTGATTCAGTGAATCAAATCAATTGCACAAAGATTTGCCTTAAACAAAGCCATGTGCCATTGAAATGAAATGGGAAAAGAGTTTGTTGCCTGAGAGACTTTGGAAAAGAAAATATTATCACCATGGAAAGATAAAAGTGTCCTTGGCTCCTACTGAATTCCAACAGAAGGATAATGTTGGGGTAGAAGAATAAAAGAGATGATGTTTGGAATCACCTTAGCATTCAGAGAGGAAGACAAACTGAGCAGCACCAAGAGAAAGTGAAACTACACACTTCAGTCCACTAAGCAGAACTACATCCACAAAAGGAAGAGAGAAGAAACAAAAGACCCTAATTAGGCCATTCAGCATACTAAAGAAAAACTAGTCTGGATTTTCCTGGCAGCCTACTGAACTCTTGTAATGTAGCCAAAATCAGATATATTTTTTCCTAGCCTGTTTGCCTGCAGATTGAAGGATGAACATTACAAAAAGTTTTTCTTTTGGAAGGGGGGAGGACAGAAATTAGTTATCAATCAAGGTTAGTGTGTGGTTGATGGGGAAAGAGTCTGAAATGAAGAAAGTACCTTATGGACAACTAATTTCTTACTTATTAGTAACAGAGCATTAAATGTGTTGGATTATTCTTCTAGACCAAAGTACTGGTTCCTTTGGGGATGTAACATGAGGACAGTCCATCTTCAGATCTATTGGTCTGAGCCTGAATTTTGGACTTTGACCTAACAAACTGCAGCTAAGTCATTGATTATAATTGATTACATGCCATCAAGACGGTGTTGATTCTTAGCAACCACACTTTTCTCCGTGATGACAGCAAAGTCATACTCAGCCAAAATTATCCATCTGCAAAAGAGGAATCCAAAAAACCTACACTTCCTTTTGAGCTTAAAGATTATGAAGGGTTGTTCACAATGGAAATTCTTGCAAAATGGTTTTATAAAAGCAATTAGCTACTGAAACCATGCAAAACAGGAACCAGCTTGAATCTGACCATTTAAAAGGAAAAGAACCAACTAGTGTCTATAGATATTATGAATCTGAGTAAAAATTATAGAAGCATTAAAAATACATATAAAAAAGAGTGTTGCTCTTTTTACAATCAAGGCCATCATCTTGACTTTTTGATGACCTACCTCTCTCCGTGCCTCTGTCTTAGATGCAATATAATGAAGTTTGTTTGCTGACATGAGTAAATCCAGCCACTGAAAGCTTGTTAAATTGGTAGCCAACCATAATGCCTTTCATTGGTACATGATGGATTTACCTATGCTATAGTCCACAACTGGGCATACACGATGGGATTGTTAGCTCAGGGTTTAGGAAGAGGGTTTAGTAAGATACCTTCAGGCTGGTTGTTTTTGTCCTGTTCAGACTATGAAGCAGCCAGGCAGAATTATTATCAAAAACTCTTTATTAAACACAACTATTTACAATGATAGAGTCCTGGTGAAATAATAAGCAAGGTAGTTCTAATCAAGACCACCCAGGCAATGACAGATGAACAGGCAAGGCTGCAGGGTCAGACTGCGGCAGAACAGCAAGGCAGAATTCTGCTAATTTTCTGATCGAAGCTGTCAGACTTGGTGAAGCTAGAGTGTGTGGCAAGGCAGAAGCTGGAGGCAAGGACCTGTGAGCTGGCACGCAGTTAAGACCGGGCTGACACATGGAGGCTAGGTGAGATGGGACTGGATCCACTGGATAAGCTTGACTCTGGAGACTAGGCTGGGCTTGGCAGGATCTTCTAGGCAAGGCTGAGAACTGGAGGCAAGGCAACACTGGACTGGAGAGCCAAGGCAAGGCTGATAGCTGGAATCCAGGCTGGACCAAACTGGAGACTCGAGACAAGTCTGCGGGCTTGAAGCATGACTGGACTGGACTGGAGACCCTAGGCAAGGCTGGGAGCTTGGAGCAAGACTGGACTGAACTGGAGATCTTGAACAAGGCTGAGGACTTGAAGCACGACTGGGCTGGAATGGAGATTCGAGATGAGGCTATGGGGTTGGAGCGAGACTGGACTGGACTGGAGATCCTAGACAAGACTGGGGATTGGAATCAAGGCCGGACTGGACTGAAGATTCTAGGCAAGACTGAGACCTAGGAGCAAGGCTGGGCACAAACCTGGATTGCGCTGGGACATGGCTACAAGGCCTGGAGCTGGACATGATGCTGTTGTCAGAACCAAGCCTGTCTCTGACTCGGAAAGTGAAACTCTTTCAGAGTCAGAGGAGGAATTGGAAACTTATCAGCCCAAAGCCAAGAGAACGAACTCTCAAGCTGAACCAGCAGCATGGGAAGAATCCATGGTGCTGATTGGGCAAGATTCAGAGGAGGATTTGAATACACCAATCAGTGCATGCCAACGACGTGCTGAAAAACATGCACAGGAGAAAGCAGCCCGGTTGGCTACAGGAGGCTTCAAGTGTGCCAAAGAATGGAATAAAAGGCAGCCGCATGGAGAGCGGGCTGCCGGAGACAACCGATCCTCCAGGTCTGCAGCTTCAGGAGAAGATTTCTTACCAGTATCAGAGACAGCATCTGCGGCTGATGAGGAACCAGCACCTTCGATCCACCTTGAGGGGGAATTGAATCTTGTAACCACTACCAGCGAGGAATCAGTGTCAGCCATGCCCAGCAGCCCTCGCCTTGCCTCCAGCCTTGCAACTCCACGATCTCCTCAGCAGCATAGCCCAGCCGAGAGATTCCCATGCCACCATTTGTCCACAGTCCTGTGCAACCATGCTTCACAGACTCAACCGCATTTTGGAATTTCACAACTATCTTGTTCAGGATCTGGGTTCGTGGCTACTTTGGGGCTTTCAGCTGTCTTGTTCCTAGTTCCAAGCCTCACTCCAAGTCTCCTGTCTGGAGAATTCCACCTAGTCCGGGGCTTCCAGCCATGCCCAGTCTAGCTCCAAGTTCTAAGTCTTGTTCCCAGTCTCCAGTTGTGAGAATCCAGTCTCATCCGGGGCCTTCAGACGAGTCCAGTCATGTTCTAAGTTCCAAGCCTTGCTTCAAGCCTCCTGTTGAGAGAATCCAGCCTAGTCTGGGGCTTCCAGCCAAGTCCAGCCTTGTTCCAAGTTTCAAGTCTTGCTTTGAGTCTTCTGTCCAGGACTTCCAGCTGAGTCCAGCCTAGTTTCCAGTTCCCAGCTTTGTTCCAAGTCTCCAGTCTCAAGTACCCAGCCCAGTCAGGGGCTTCCAGTCAAATCCAACCTTGCTCAAGTTTCAAGCCTTGCTCCAAGCCTTCAGTTCAGGGTAACCAGCCTAGCCCAGAACCTTCAGCCGGGTCTAACCTGGTGCTGAGTTTGAGTCCTGTTCCAAGCCTTCAGCTCGTTCCTGTCTGCTGCTCATAGTTCTGCTTTCAGGTCCAATGAGCCAGTGGTTCCATGCCAGTACCAACCAGTACTGTTCCAGTTCAAGAATTGTTGCCTCCAGCCATGCATTCCAGTTGAATGCAGTCAACCTTTCCAGTGAAAGATCCTGTTCGTCCTGCTGTGGCCCTATTGGGCTTGTATTCACCAGGTTTTCATTTATCAAGGACTTATTGTTGTAAATAGTTATTTAATAAAGAATATTAATTGAGAACCTGTCTGGTGCATAGTCTGAACAGGACAGCTGTGCTCAGCAGGGATGGCAAGAGAAGGATCCTCTGGAGCAGCTTGTGCAGGAGGCAATTCCGTAGAGGCAGAAGGCGCTGGTGCTGATTCCTCTCTGGCTACAGACAAGGCTTCCAATGCAGGTAAGGATTCTTCTACATAGGTTGTGAGCTCAAAGGATCGGTTGTCTCCAGCAGCTTGCTCTTTGCACGTCTGCCTTTTATGCTGATCCTTTGCATGCCTGTTTCCTTCCTCAGCCAATTGGGTTGCCTTCTCCTTCATGCGCTTTTCTGCATGCCTTTCCTGCGCACTGATTGGTGGATTCAAAGTCTCCTCTGAAGTCTGGCCAATCAGCATCTTGAGCTTCTCCCACTCTGCTGAGTCACTTCTGAGTTTTGTTTTCCCGAGTTCTGCCTGGTAAGTTTCTGTTTTTCCTTCTGACTCAGAATAGGTTTCATTTTCTGAGTCAGAAGCCAGCTGAAACCTCACAGTTTTTTAAAAAATAGAATATTTCTTATTGATTGTACTACCTCTCAAATTGTTTCTGCAATCCATGTCACCACCTACAAGGGACCAACGCATAAAGCAAGTGCTGCTGCTGTGGCTTTTTTATGGCTCATAATTTATGGTGACCAGTTTGCAACAAGGAAGAAAAGACTCTAGTCCTGAGCTCAACAGAATCATCATTTCTAAAATAATCACTGATGTATATTGAGTATCATTTTCATAAATTCAGTATTGCTTTGTCCCATTCTTTTACTTTCGAGGTGCTAGACTGGAAAAAGCATAGGGATGTTGAACGGGAAGAGAGGCAAAACATAGTGTACAGGAAAAAAATCACTCTAGGATCCAACTTGCAAGACCAGCAGCCAAAGTATTTGGTCAGGTTGAAGGAAATGGTAGAGAAAGGGAACCTCTAATGACAGCTCTTTAAAGCTATGATGTAGAACTAGAGAGAATGCTGCTTTTGGAACTGATGTGTATTTTCAGAGAGAGAGAAATAAACTTATAAAACCAAAATTAGATTTCTTATTCAGAGCTAAATTCCTTTTGATTTGGGCTAGATTTAAAAAAATGGCCCATTCCTAGCTTTCTAGTCCCTCTAGAGATAAAATTAGGGCTATCTCTTTTCTGTAGCCCCATAGCTATTATAAACAGGAATTTCCCAGCACAAATATCCTGTATTTTGTTAGGCTTTGGGACCTTTAGTAAGGACTGCACAAAAGGACCATTTGCAGGCATACTTGTCTGGAAACATTCCATGAGAAAAGGTTTAAAACGTCTGTCTCCCATCAACTCTAGAAATAAGTTTTGTGGAAAGGGATTTTGGGGTTGGAAGAATATAGTCAATGGAAGAGTGGCAGGGAAGCTTTAAAAATCTTCAAAACAAGATTTTCCCACATTGTTGCTGAATGTGAGATATGGCAAATATAAATGACCCCTTTTGGAGATTTTTCTATACAGAGTGCTCCACACATGAATGATCTATTAATATATGGTAAGGAAGGAAGGAAGGAAGGAAGGAAGGAAGGAAGGAAGGAAGGAAGGAAGGAAGGAAGGAAGGAAGGAAGGAAGGAAGGAAGGAAGGAAGGAAGGAAGGAAGGAAGGAAGGAAGGAAGGGGCTACCTCAAGGCATAGACTGAAGTATATTCTTGACATGGGAAGAAATTTGCCAGCATTGAAGGACTTCTTCTTTTCAGGATTTGAGCCAGCCAGTCAACACCTCCAGGGTACTTCATTCCAGTCCCTTTCTCCCAGTTTTCCATTTCTGTTAGTATTCTATAGATTACTAAGCATCGGACCTACTAAGCATTTAGAAATCCAGTCTAAAAAATGTTGGCAAGTCAAGATTCTGGGGAATCATGGTTAATTATGAGTGAAAATATAAGAAGTTCACATTAAGTTAAGGTTTTCTAGATTGGCCTATTGTTTACATCAACACACCATTTGCATATTTCTGTGCAGACCTTTGGATACCTTCAATGTGATACTTCCTCTGGAGGTTGCCATTGTGGCTCTTTAAGGATTGATTCACAGAGAACAATTATTAGTTTATTATTATTTACAGTTTATTATTTAATTCAGTTTATTATTAATACTTTTAATAATTAATAATCATTAATACTAATAATATTATTAATATTAAATGCAGCCGCGCGGGCTATTTTTGGTGCACCTAGGTGGGCACATATAACACCGTTGCTGCGCGAGCTGCACTGAGTGCCAGTTTGCTTCTGGGTCCAATTCAAGGTGTTGGTTATCACCTTTAAAGCCCTACATGGCATGGGGCCAGGTTACCTGAGGGACCGTCTCATCCCCATTACATCGGCCTGCCCCACCCAATCATCCAGAGAGGGCATGTTACGGACCCCGTCCATAAGAGAATTTCATCTGGCGGGGTCCAGGAAGCGGGCCTTCTCTGTGGTGGCCCCCGCCCTCTGGAACATCTTGCCCCCGGAGGTGAGGCAGGCCCCTTCACTCCTGACCTTCTGGAAGGCCCTGAAGACCTGGTTTTGCCATTTTGCCTGGGGCGGGAAAGTGAATAACCATTCTTGGGGATGGCTTGCACCCTAGAGTCCCTCCCACCAGCCTGGATTTTACATCTCTCTTGGATTTTATTTATTTATTGTGTTTTATCATAATTCTTTTATGTGATTTTAATGTTTATGTTTTATGTGGGATTTTATTGTAAACTGCCCAGAGTCTCTCTTCTGGGGGAGATGGGCGGTGGCTAAATTTGAGTAATAAATAAATAAATACATAAGATGACAATAGTGTTCAAGAACACAGCCTTTCCCATTTGCATATTAAAACAGAAAAAACAAATTACAACTACCCTAGGCTCACAACTTCGTTTGTTTGTTGAATAAACCACAACTTATCTTGTTCACACATTGCACTAAGCCATTAAACAGAGTGCTCAGAACAGAATGGCTAAGTTCATACAACACAGAAATCCCAAATCCACCAAACAACAGTATAGTTTACATTATAGTACATTCTCTCTATCTCTGTTTATCCTTAAGAGAAGAGTGGGTGAATCAATCTGGGAAAGGAGTACAAAACTCAGTAGAACTGGGAGATCCATATGCATAGTTTCTCAACAACAAAGCTGAAGAAAACTAAGTGACCTGTATCTTAAGCTCTCTTGTATCTGTATCTGTATCTTTAATCTTTTCTAATTTCAGTACAAATACAGTACTAACAAAACTGAACTATACTGAACAGTATACAGTATATGTATACACAGACACACACTTAAAAATCAGCAACTCTTATTCCTGATTAACAATAGCTTCATATTGCTGAGCAATGAGCGATCAATAGCAGACTACTTATTTTAGCTGAGTTATCACCATTGATTTTAAACTCTCTTAATGAGGTGCTTAGTCCTGGATCCAATATAAGTGTAATCCATGTTGAAGCTACTTGAAAAATAAACCAAACTTGTTATAATTTGATTTGACAGTTAGGACTGCAGTGTAAGATCATTAACACTTCACAGGTTATACCCTGAAGTAAATCTTACCAGAAGTCACATAAATAAGGAGAGATTTACACAATTATATAGTTATAGATATCACTGAATTCCTAATGACACTGAATTTTGCTATTCATATCACTTTGTTATGCATAAGAAATTTGCAATCCAACATAAAAAAAAGTCAACCAATTTTCCTTTATTTTCTTCTTTGGTTTCAGTTCATTTATATTTCAGGTGAAGTCAACCTAGAAAGTAACATCTAAGAGAATGTTTGCTTCCAAGAGAAAGATCTTGGAAAAGTTTGATTTGTTCCACTTAGGCATGCATTTTTGTGCATTATTTGAATGCATTGCTTTGCTATAGAAAAGGTGTAAAAAAAAGTTCATTTTGTCAAACACAAGTCAGAACTAAAGGCATAACTTTAAAGAAAACAAAAGCACCCAGAGTAGTCTGAAGAAAGATTCAGACAACCCCCTGGTGGCATGAGCAATGTTTTGGATTTCTTTTAGAAGGTGAAAAATGCAAAGATATAAGAACTCGTGTTTTTGTAAGGAGGAATTGGTATTAGAAACTGAATCATGTATAGGGAGGGGGAGGGAGGAGAGCATTCTGAAGCTTCCACACAATGGGATCAAAGACATCAACCTATCCAAACTCTCACCTCCAATCTACTCTCCACAACCATTGCTTGAGTTTTATCTGCTGAGGTAGCAAAAGAGATGGAATAAAGTATTGGTTATGAATAAAGAAAAAAGTTCCCTATCAAATACTTACTTTCCATATGTATTGACATACCAACTGTGATTATTGCTAGAGCTAGGAATTAAGATCCTACCTGTGAAGGACGTACAATTATTCTTCAACTCAGGGAACCTATTTCACCCCCATGGTGGCTACAGAAGAATTGACAAGCACCTTACATGACAACTGGCTACAACAAAACAAAGTTGCTTAAGAACTATATGAAATATTTTAAAAGCTCACACAGACCCAGGTGCATCAATTAGTTTTTCAACATTTCAATGTATGACATGACTACCTGGAAAAGACTAGATTTGATTAAGAATGGTCATCTCAGAGAAATACTGAGCTACAGATATTTATGATTTGAAAGATTTATGGAGCCACCCATCTCACAGCATTGATTCTGGGCACTGTAGAAGGTTAAAACTATCATAATAGTATATACAGTAACTTACAATGCCCTGGTTAAACAACAACTCCCCAAACAAAAGGCCACATCACCAACAGAGTTCAACTATCTGCCTGGCCTAAATGCCTGGAGGAATCAGATCTTTGGAGCCTTATGAAATGGTGGGCTATCCGGATTTCTGGAGGGATGCTGTATCACAAGGCAGGTGCAGCCACAGAAAAGGCACAGCTCCAGGGTCCAACAAGATGGCATTGTTTAA
Organism: Candoia aspera; assembly: GCF_035149785.1. NCBI lineage: Eukaryota > Metazoa > Chordata > Lepidosauria > Squamata > Candoiidae > Candoia > Candoia aspera. The sequence goes on along the minus strand of NC_086159.1, from coordinate 55,530,581 downwards.
TGAAAGGGACCTGGAGCCTACTGTCCCTACTAGACCTGGTGGGGTGGGCAGAAACGATGGGGGACTGGCAGTCCCACAAAAAGCCTCGTCCTATGCCATGTAGGCCTTTATAGGTGGTAACCAGCATCCAAATGGAAGGTGACTAAGATATGAATCATAAAAAGCAAGGCCTCCTGGTCCAAGAATGGGCACAACTGGTACATAAGATGAACCTGTGCAAAGCACACACACACATACACTCAGCCAAGGCTGCCACATGCTCTTTGAGCAGGAGCCACGAGTCCAGGAAACTCCTAGATTGCATACCATCTCTGACTGGAAAGTGGATACTTAAAGACTGGCACTAGCCTCGGGGATGCTTCTGCCTCACGCTCAGCACCCTTTAGCTTGGTCACCAGCTACTCCACCACATTCTTCCACAACCTCATATCAACTCACAACCCAATCCATTCAAACTGCCCCCCACCTACCCTACCCTGCTATCACCATGTCTGTCCCTGCCACCTTGTCTCTCACCCAAGGAGAAACAGCAGCAGCACCCCAGAAGAACAACCACTCCAACAACTGCCATCAAAACTCTTAAGAGTCAAAAGTTCTGAAATTGAACACCCCATAATCACATCTCCTCCAGATGGTAAGGGGGACAGAACGTTGGAGTTGGTTGTAAAAAAAGTTTGAGAGGCTACTCACTGCAGCAGCCTGCCAACATGGAGGAAACTGGCAGAGAAGATGTAACTGGCAAAATGGCCATTGCTCCAAGTGGTCAGTCTGATGGCAGCTGCAGGACACAGGTTCATCCCACTCAGAAGCTCCTGCCTGCTCCTGCTGCCATCCCATGCCAAAAGCTGGAGATCAGCAGCCTCCCACAAGCCAGATAAGTCCTTGTCCAACTGTTCACACACTCCTGCTGCAGCTCAGAAGTCTAATTAAATCTGGATCTTGCTGCCATTGTCACCTCTGCTGCCTAAGTAAGGCAGTACATTTGTCTTACTATTCTTTTTAAAATCCACAAGGTGTAAATTAAATGCTAATGTCCTCCTGGGAAGGTTAGTATTTAAAAAGGCCAGGCTTTTCCTCCTTCTCATCCTTTCTCCCTGGCTCACTGTTTGGTGACTGACACACCTCTGAATGGGGACTCAGCTAAATTCTAGAAGCTGGTATGGAGTTTCAGTTTTTAAGGAAGAACAAAGATGTGGTCTAGAATTCTTGACTCCAGAATGGAAACAATACCCTAAGCATAGTAGCTGGGAATGGCCATTCAACCTTTTAAGCTAGGAAACTCCTCATAGTCTCTAAGCTTTTAAAGACACAATTACAATAAGCAAGAAATGTAATAAAATATTTATAATAGAGCTTTTCAGTGTATCTCTTCTACTAAAAGGTTACATTGTTTCATTAAATTAGCCCACAACAGACCATTGTATCAGACTATGAGGCTTTGTTATACCAGTGATATGTGCAATAGGAGCACAGTAGTTCTGCTTTTGTTAAAAACTGAAAGCTCCCTTAACAACAGAGTTGTCAATGACATGAGTGTAATTTCATTTCCACCATCCTAGGGTATCCCTGAGCTTTAGAATCAGTTATTAATTTAACCTGACAGCATTCCTGTGAAGTAACAGTAATCTTTTTTAGAAATGAAAAAAGAAAAAAAAGCTACATCATAGATGTCTCAAACCTATCATTTTCTTTTCTGGTGTTACTACATTCCCCAGAAAGTTTTCCTGAATTGCCATCCCATCAGTTTTGCCCATTATAAGAATATAAGATTTTGAAGAATAAACACACGTGTCTGTCCAAATGCTACACCATAGACAACTGTTTCAGATTTCCAAGCACCTGGTAATCTCTCAATAGAGTAATTGCAAATGGAGTAGTAGAAATTATAATTAATGAGAAATAATGCACATTGAACAATTTTAATATATAAGAGATACAAAGCACATCTCTGTCCCCCAGACAAGGGTGTCTTTGGGATATCTGCTGCAGCTGATAAAGACCTCCCTTGCCTTAAATGTTTTAGGGCAGTCCAGCATTAAAGCTGGACCCAGGAGGACTGCCAGGCTGGAAACCTGTGCACGCATAGATTACATCAAACTTCTGGAAACTTATCTCATTTCAAATCCTAGCCGAACAGTGAAGTTTATTGCTTTATATTCATGTTTGCAATCATAAGTTCAAGTCCATCTGTCAACTACTTTAGCAAAGTGTAGTGCAGTGTTTTTCAAATTTGGCAACTATAAGATTGTGGATTTCAACTCCCAGAAGCATGCTGGCTAAGGAATTCTGGGAGTTGAAGTCGACATCTTAAAGTTGCCAAGGTTGAAAAACACTGGTGTAGTGCAATATGCATGCTTCCTCCAAGGTACATTCCATTGGAATCAACAGGGCCTATCCATAATGCAATCTATTTGTGACTGCAGTCTTGGACGTTATTTATGGCTATTATGCTAAATCCTTAAATCATTACAAAAAATGACAACTACATCTTCCTTTTGTTTGACTGTGGTTAGGATAGAACTTGCAAAATATTGTACTAAATTTAATTTTAAACAGATATTTAAAGGACAGGGTGACGACAGGACCAGTACCAATATATCCACTGACAGCAATTAAGTTTTTCTATACAGTTAAAAAAAAAAAGAGAAACAACCTTAAAATGTGTAAAAACATTTTACACATCTTTAATTATTTCAATGGATACTACTTTGAAATGTTTGAACTTGTCACTTTAAATACTAGATAGTTTCACAAAATGCTCCAGGAAATAACTGCTCAGATCTATTAAATCTGAAAACCTGAGTTAACTCGTCCTTTATAAACAAGTATTGCTTTGCACTTCAATATAAAAGTATTTCCTGGGTGAAACTCGTCTTCTGTTGTCAGATGATTAGTACTAGAGATAATTTCCTTGATGGATTGTAAGATACACTTGACTGGGATATGCTTTATTGGGACTTATTCAGACATACTGTGCATAGATATGATTTGATTGTTTATTAATCCAAGCAGCATTGATTAAGCCTCTGCTCCTTGTTAATTATATTAAAATGTTTTCCCCAAATGTTCCTAACAATGATCCACATTGTATGATGCTGGTTTAAAGGAGTGATAGGCAGGCAGATTTACATATTTAGCACAATCTGACATACTACATGCAACTCTTCAAATAATCCTTGCAACTTTTTACAGCCTTTTGTTTTACCAGTCTCCTGTGTTGCTTCCCTCTGCAATTTACTGAAGGCTAGTAATTATTAGGACATGTGGTAGGCAGTTATCACAAGTACTATTGCGCTTCCTGCTCTATGATCAAGATACAATAGGGCAAATGGTACAATTAAAGGCACATTCTTTGGTGCATAACAATAGAAGCCTTGTGACATGGCAGGATTAAGAAAAGGCTCAAACATATTTAAAACTACTCATTACCACCCGTTAAAATGTGCATGTCTGACCTTTATGATAATCAGAAGTATTCTGCTTGTGCAGCTATCTTGCTAAATAAGCTTTCTTTTAGATACACAGATGTTTTGAAAGATGACCTGCAGTTAACTTGGCTGATCTCAGAGCTGATGCAGCCAATGAATCAACCCATCAGGAGTCATAATGATAGGCCATCATCTTTATCATCCAGTTTATGGTGGCAGCCTAGGAGGACTATAACAATTTTCCCGCAGTGAAGCAGTATTTAACTGTTGACTGCTACATAGATCACATTAACAAGGTTACAAACTTACTAGAGAATTCCATATCCTGTGGCGCAGATTCACCCTGTGGAGTGACTGTATCATAAGGTATATCAAAGATAATTGCTTAGTTTATTATCCTGTTGTTTTTTAATACTAGTCTCTAATTGAAATTTCAGAAGTCTATTGGTCTCTCTCTTATTTCCTTATGGACCAACCATTAGCCTCATTCATTTTAATTAGAACGTGCTACATTGCTATTTTGATTCTGAAAATGTAGCTTTTTTTCACAAAGCTAAATAGGTGTTTCCAAATAACCAGTGACTCACTGTTGTGAGACTAGCACAAAACAAGTGGGGAATGGGAGACACAGGAGAGTCAACCAATATCCTATAAGGGATGTTATTACTCCATAACAAAATTACATCAAATCAGTACCTTCAACTGAAAACATTTCCCCCCTCTTGGATATTTTAAAAACTACACAGAATATTTTCTCTTTTTGATGATTAAGTAAAATGTAAACATTTCAATACAAATAAGCCATCAAAGGTGGTATCGTAATGTTTATAAACATACATATTCCAAATTGTACAGCTTTGAATATTTTCTATTTTTAATAAATTAGAAATATTTTGCTTTTATTATTAATGTTACATTGTGTGTATATGTATATAAGTATGTGTATTCTTTAGCCTGCTGAAAATATTTGCACATATTTGTAAATTAATATATCAGGCTACTTCACCAGTATTAATTTGTAAACCCAATTTATGCTATTTCTAAATTTTTCTAAATAAATGTCTGATTTTTATGTACATTAAAATTGGTACAGCTTTAATATGCAATCTCCCTAAAATGCATTATCCTAAAATGTTATTACAAAATTTGATAATTACATTTCATATTTAGAAACATTCCAGAACTGAATAATAACTAACTTTTAAGCTACTCATTAGTTCAGGAGATATGAAGCAGATCAGTATGTTTTTAAATGAATCTTCAGGTTTCCTATATACATTCCCAGATAAAGTCAGCAGGTTTTGTCTGGTTTTATTTATATATTTATATATTTATTTTTCATATTTATATATACATATTTATATTTGCTTTGCATTTGACTACGATATTTTAATCAAGGTAAAAATAATTATATAATTAGTTATGAAATGAGAAGCCTGTGGACAGTTAACTACAATTTTTGGTACTTTTTTTGTTTTATCTCCATCACTTATATATTTTTGATAGCTATGTGCCAATTGATAAGCTACTGCAAACTTGCGGTACCATACACTGGAAAAAACACCACAGAAAAAGAATCCTAAAAAACTGTATATACAATCAAGAATTCATGTTCACTGCCCTAGTCTGTATGATTCCCTTGTTCTTTTCTTCTGAAACAGTGTCAAGAAGAATTTGAATATGAATTCAAATTTGAAAACACCTTTTTCATATTAATTGCAATTTGCAATGTTTTTTAAATGATAATTAATCTTAATTATAACTATGTTCAGTTGAAACAAGAGACCTTAAAATGTAGTTTATAAAGCTGGCTTATTCTAAATTCCTACAGTTAAAATTAAATTAAGCTTTGGTTTCCAACAACATACTAAATATGATCAATGTACAAAGGATGTGGTAGTTCCGGCCATGTATTTTCCTGGCTGCACAAGATGAGAGAGGTAAGCATGTTGGCATTTGTTTTCATAACAATAAACTATGATTCAGTAGTATGCCCAAATGTAGCCAGAGTCTATTGTGTACCAATCAAAATGTAGCATCTAACCCTGATAATGTTCAGCTTTGAGTAACTCCTTAGCATATGTAATGAGCAAAGCAGTAACTCCTGCTTCTAAAGTTCACAGAAAGAGAAGCTAAAAACTTTGTCCTGGCAACCATGAATATGAATCATTCATCATTCTTCCTACCGTATACAATATTAATCTATATGTACCTAGAAAATCTGGCTAGTTCCTAGACTTCAAAGTCACTTGCATTTGCTGTGAGCCCTAGAAAGTGCTTCAGGATTCATTATGACATATGAAATATATAAACAATAAGGCATGACAGGGAGTGTGGTTATCATAAGTTAATCACACCCCTGGGTCATTAGAAAGCAAGAGGTGCAGTCGAATACCTCATTCCCCCGGGGGGTGATTATATCATGATAGGCATACTTCATACAATTACCTTATTGCTTTTATAAAAGTCTTTGTTTGGGGGAAAAAAACTGTATTTTTCCCTTAAAGATGATAAAGTTGTCAGTTTACAAAACTGAACAGGCATTTCAGCTAAGCTTAATGGTTTATACGCATTAATCTGTTTCATTCCAATATACATATTCTAGGGGCCCATCAGAAATCATCTGTCCACTAAGATCTCCAGTATTCAGCACGTGTTCTTGTGATACATTCTTGGAAAAGATACCCCAAAGATCTCACTCTCCAGTTTATGTGTTTGAATATAGCTAGGATAATGGGGAGAAAACAAAATATGTATCTACATTTAGCCAACACGTAATAAAACCTGCATACCTAAGAAACACAATTTTTTTAAAAAAATACTGCTTCTTCGCTTTCATCATCATTGTGACCTCTACTGTATCACTTTTATGAGGAAATATGAGATACAAAAAATGGCATGGCATAAATGTACTGTACAAAATCATATGGAAGCCAACTGTGTCACCAATTCTTCCCTCCCAATAAACTGCCCTTTAATCATCTTGTTCTGATAGATAAAAGGTAGTCTTCAAGATGAGTTCAGCTCCTGGTGACTTTATGGTCATGTCTATGCAGTTTTCTTGGCAACAGTACAGAAGTGGTTTGCCATTACCTTCTTCTGGGAAGCTTTTCAATTTCCCAGTCTATCCTACCACCCTGGCATTCATTATTAATCAAAGGGCAATGTGAAAAAGAATTTTAAAACAATTAATCAAATGTCAATATAAGCCTAATATCTAGTGCAAGGATATGTCTCAGCAGGATGACATTATCAGGAAGAGCCAATTATGATATCCAGGCTTTGTTTGATAATGGTAAAACCAAAAGGCAATCCCCACCAGTTCTTAAGTCACAGGAAAGATAGTACAGAGAGTGGTATTCCTTTAAGTAACCACAGCTTAAATTGTTTAGATAGTTCTAAACAATTCTACATTGAAACCAGATGTTGAACAGGGTTTGGTGATAAATAGACAGACTAGTGAGTGAAAAAAATCTAGAATGTCCAATTAACCAACAGCACATCAGTTATGAAGCAGATTAGAAATAATATATTATTTCTAAAATAAATCATTTTATTTAAGATAATTTTGTAATCACATTGGGACTTTTTTGTGCAAACTGATATATATATTTTAGATTAAAATGTAAAGCTACAGAAAGGGCCATTAGGAGTACAATCAATGGATGACATAACAATTCTATATATTGCTGATCAAAAATTTCATTAAACTAAATACATTTATTCTCTAGTAAGTATATGTAGAATGGTAGCTTTCAATGACTAATTGAAACAAAGCTACCATTCTGTCTTGGAACTTCACAAAGTTTCCTGTAATAATTTATGTATTTTGGGCCTGCCCAGCATTTTGCCCCTCCTGTATATTTAAGTCATGCATAGATGGCATATATCCTGATATTTTTCAGTTTGGTTCATATTCCTTAGTTATTTAGTTAGTACTGTTAAGTCAGGCGTGATTCCTAGTGACTGCATAAAAAATATTGCCCATTTCAACGTGTCCTTGGGGACCGTCTGCAGTTATTTCATCAATATTACAGTGGTATCCTTGATACAATAGATCCATCGACTCTTTCTTCTATTTTCTTCCTAGCATATTAATTTTTTCTAGTCCATGGTCTACCTGTATCATGTGCCCAATGTATATATGCTTCTGCTTGCTATGACTATTCAAAGGAACAGTCTTTATTTCTTCTTCTGACTGGTTCTTCCATTTGTCCATAATACTATTAGTAACCATCTTCAGATTCATGATTTGAAGATGTCTGTCTTCTTTCTCTCATTCTTTCTCAATGTTCAGCTTTCACAGCCATACATAAATGGGAAAACCATTGTCTTAATTATTCTAATCTTTAGTGTCACAGAAATATTCTTATCCTTAATGAACTGTTTGTTGTTACTTTTCTTCTAAGATTCATTTCATCTTTAATTCTCCAGCATATTGTCCATCTTTATCTATACTTGAGTTAAAGATACTCTGGTTCCTCTTTAGATTATATCGATCTTTCACCTTTTATGTTTGAAAAGAAGAAAACAAAACTATACACTATATTCACTTCTTTGTCATAATGAGCTGGTTAACTATGAAGTCTTCTAAGTCTTATTTACTTTTAGCTAACAAACTAGTAACATCTGAATATCTCAAACTGTTTCAACTTCCAGTTTTGTTTGAAGTTGTCCCTATTCCCTAACAAAATACTGTAAACTGATATGTGCCTTCCCTATGCTGAATCATTGTTTTCCCAAACTTAGTTTTTACAAAGTTTCTTGTTCATTGTAAATGTACCTCAAAAGAATAATCAGCTTAATTGATCACACTGTCTGTATCTTTGTGGGCTCCCATTTACTGAACATACATTTTATTCTCTTGTGTCCTGTATGGACTGGACTGTCCTTCATGCGAATGGGTAAAGACAGCAGCTAAACTATAGTTTATTTAATAGCTTATAATTAAACAACAGGCTAAGCCATAATATATACTGTAGTTTTTCCATACCACGCTGGCTACAGTCTCACAAGAAATTAGCCCAGAATCTAAGAAAATATATTTTGAATTAGTGGGGCATGAGAACCCAGCTCTTTGTGGGGCATGAGAACCCAGCACTATATACAGAATATATTAATGATGCTGATGAAGAATTACAACAGTACAAAGAAGGGGAAAGCTAAAGAAAGATGGGATACAATTTGGTTCTACCAACAGGTATGCAGATCTCAGTGACTGGCTCCAGTGCATTGATAGGTTGGCAATCAAAAAAGATTAATCCTGGCTTCATTAAAAAATGCATTGAAAGTTTGGTCATAATTTGCAGTTTGGAAAAGGGAAAACCCCAGCAAAATAAAGGGCTTCCGATTTACAGTACTCATGAAGTTGTATATTTCACATTAGCATCCAATGGCATTGCTTTGCCTGTATGTGTATGTGTACGTGTTTGTTTGTGTTTGTGTGTGTATTTCTGCCTGTCAACAAAATAGCCTAAGGCAATCACATATTGATTTTATAGCTATCTTCCATTCTTTTATAATAAATAAGGGTCTAAATTTCCATTAGCAAAGCATGAAATCGGGTATGAATGCCCCATATACGGCCAGTGCAAATAAATAGCCTTTGTCTGTCCATATAAAAATGCTTCACAGAACAAATGCAATCTTCCTACCAACTCTCCAAATCACTTCTTAATGATTATGATGTATGGTAAGGGATTTTTTTTTTCTGGGTTTATATGTGAGGTTCATTTTGTTACCAGATCTATCCAGTGACAACTTCCTTTGTTGAAATCCATTGAAAAGAAAACAGAGCAGTGGCAGCGGAACATGGATGTCTTCCTAAGAGCTTTCCTCCATTTATTCATGCATTAAGTATTTTCTGGGAAATATGTCTGTGGAGGTTTGACAGTGAACCACTGGCTATTTACTGTTCCTATACAAGAGATGTCTGTTTTCTACATCATTCTCAGGATGCTTTAGAATTTCTCTTAAAGAAGCATTGGAGGTTATCTTACTGTAGGGAGGAAGCAAAGGATGAAGAGGTTGCTTTTTTCTTTCTTTCTTGTTAACACATCTCTCCATTACTCCACAGGCACTTGGGCTGCCTCTGCATCCTCATCTGAAACAGCCCCATGGAAGAAGTTCCCCCACGTGGTCTTCCCGTGGGATTGAACTGAAGTCCAGAGAAGCAGCAGATTGCTGGAGCAATTACTGTGCAGTGAAAGGCGGCATTCTCACGTCCATCACACAATTAAAATAACAGAATCCTGCACCCAATCTATTTAAATTTAAATTAAACCAAATATTAATCTCCTTTGGGAGAAAAAAAATGAAAGCAATTTTTCCCCATCAAATAGAATGAAAATAGTGAAATAAAAATTCAGGATAATTTTTAGCATGGCACTTTTAGTTGTCTGGAGATGCCAAAAGAGAGAGAGAATCCCTTACAATTCAGAAAATTTGGATCTAATTAAAATTCATTTGGATCTAATTAAAAACCATTTCAAAAGATTACCTACCTTTGAGTTTTTCTCTGGATTGTTTTATAATATGAGGCTTTCTGGCCTCTCATTTTGTTTCTACTGATTACAACAAAGCAATGTGGCTTTATCACATTCTATAGGTAAAAGCTAATGCAAAAAAGTCACAAACCAAGACTGGCAATGAGAAGCTAATTTCTTGTGACCTTCTATGGGAAAATAATTTCTTCCCTTCCCTCCTTCCCCTGAAAACATACACACCTCAATTTTTGGAACTGCAATATTTTAATTCTCTCTAGTTTAATCCATGAGTCAAGGGAGTCTACTACATTCAGTAGGTGGAAGAAATAAGCTTCAAAAATACTCCACATTCACATGCTGGTATAACATGTGGAAAAATTTGCCAGCTTCCAGTATTACCCTATCCATACATTTCTCTATGCCCAACATGCATACATATGAGTTGCACGGTATATTACAACATCTATAGGAATATTACATGTTACACTGTCATGGCCACTGTTCAATCAGCAATTAAGCTGTATCCATCAGTTACAGACCACAAGTAGGACAATTTAAACCTTCACCAGCAAACTACTCCTTCCAAGTATTTCCCATTAAGGATAATTACAGTAAGCTGCATTAGTCAGGCTGCTTCTTCTGATACCCAATATTTTGTCCAGCTCAGTTCTAGGAAAACTAGAAAGTATTTTGGCCATTCTCTCCCCCATCCCTTAACAAATTTTGCCCCAATCCCAAGACACAAGGGGTAATTATGTAATTATGTCTCTTGCACATGGTGAAGGATTTAAGGAGATATTTTCTTATAAAACCAAATCTATTAATATAAAAAGTTTAGAGGGAAAGGAGACATATGGGAAAAACAAGCAAGGCAACAATCGTCCTACTCTTTTTTCTTCTTTTTGTTTTCTCTTCAGGCTTTTTGAGCATCTTCCTCAGTTTTATAGAATGAGGTGATAAACAAAACCAGCCTCTTTGGGAAAACTCTCATCAAGGATAATGTTCCATCTAAGATGCACTGAATCTAGCCGGAAAATCACTAATTATCTAAGGACTGATCCATCTTCCTAATAACCCTTGGTAGAATTATAATAGAGCCATGTGTGGCAAAGAGTGATAGGTGGCAAGGCAATGGCAAACCACCCCGCTATAGTCTGCCAAGAAAACGTCACAAAAGTGGCATCCCTCCAAAGGGTCAGACATGACACGGTACTTGCACAGGGAACCTTTCACACACACACAGAAATATAATGGTGCAGTCTGGTACACAAAGCAGTTGTGTACAAAAGCAGAATTCCATCTATTCAACCCTGTCAGCATGAGGACAATTTATAAATTGTTTAGGAGATATTATTGTGTCACACCAAAACTAGGGTTTTATCACTCCTTCATATTTCAATAATTACAAATTAAAGATGTGTCTTAAGATCAAAGCCAATTACACTATGGGAGAAAAAAGAAATGAATGGAGACTGACAACGATTTAAAAATGGCTTAAGTGGCCTATACTGTGCCTATGCATCCAACTGAGAAGTTAGGGAGGAGCTCTTTTCAATCCCATCAGTCAGAATATTTTTTCTCTGTCCTCCATATTCAGAATAGCTTTTTTCCTTCTTTAGAAACAGATATGGAAATGAGTAATGAAATCTATTCATTATGGACAACTAATGTTTTCTTCCCCCACAGCTCCCAGTCTGGTCTGGGAAAATGGCGTAACATATATCCCTTGTGATGAGATGTAAGTTTTCTTGATGCTAGGAGGGTGCAGGAGGTATATGTGTTTATGCTAGAGAAAATGATACTTCCATGGAGATGGAGTTTGATTTATGCACAGTTCCACCATTGCTTTTGAATCTCATGCAGATGGGTATCAAAATGTAATAACCATCATGTTTGAAGTTGGAAAGCAATCTCTTCTCAGTGTGACTGGTAGTTACACGGTTCCTTTCTATATTATTTTTTCCCCCTAAGGATGTAAAAGAAATCTTCCATGGATACCCCTGGCCAGCCGCAGAGTTTAGAGTAGCAACATGCTTCTTAGAGAGCTCTAGATCTTCTAAAGAAGAGTCCTCCAGAGGGCATGACATGACGCAGGGGCTCTTCTGATCTTAGGGAACAGGCAAATTGGGATTGGACATGGCTAATACTGCTTTTCAACTGCAATGAATGAAACATGCAAGTAAAGGTGGCAATAACAAGAACAACAACAAGGTGAGCAAGGAAAAAAAGAATCTCCCCAATATGCTATCTTAATCTTGGCATTTTTCAAACTAATGTTGACTTGTGTTTTTCAACCAATGTCCATACCCTTTTGCCCCATTCTGCCTAGGAAAAGACTTGAAAATAAAGAGAGTTGTGAATTCAGTTTATGACATGTTGTGGAATATTGCTAGTGAAAGGTGGGAAAAATGTCAAAAATCTACTTTATGAACTCAAGCCCTTGGGCTAGCCTGAAGTAGCTCTGTGGAGGTCAGCTTTTTTGTTTTCTGCAATTTCCATGAGATAAATGCAGGCCCTTACATGAACTTCTGGCAGACCAGCCACCAAAATTCTAATAAAACTGTCGGGTAAGATATACTTGTTAAAGCTATTTTTTTATATAAAACTGATTTGGAAATGTGAATAAGAGTTCAAAGAGTTAAGCAAAGATCTTCCATGAGTCATTCAAACAGAGGAGGAGGAAGAAGCACAACAGAAAAAATGTTTATGAAGGAAAGAGTCCCTGAAGAATGAGAAACTGAAATCTGATATGTACAAACCTGTTAGCAGATTACTAGGAAAGCCTTTGGCCCAGGAGAGATCAGAAAAGTCGCACACCAGGCATTTCTATAAAAATAATTTTATTTACAGAAAGCAAACATATTTAAAAGCTTCTGCAGTCTTACAGGCTCTCAGCGAGAGTTGCTTAACTCTCTACATGCCTACACAGAAGGGAAACTGAAACTAAAACTAGTCCAGGCAAGTTCTTCTCCCCAGGTGCAAAAATTAACATCCGAAAAGAGGACAATTAACTTCAACCTCTTCACCTGGCCAAAATGATTAGTTACCATAGTAACCTTAATCTGTAGTAGAAAACATATTAACAAAAAACCCTGAAATTAAGGGATAAGAAGATGCCCTTTTAGAAAGTTATGGTTGAATCTGTTATAAAAATATAACCAGAACTTACATTGTTTTGAAATAATTACTTTGTAACATAAAAAGATCTACAAAGAAGAATCATTGTGTCTATGGAGCAAGTACCTACAGAATTCATTATAGTTTCAACCTATTCCAAGAATTGTCACTTAAACTCAACTCTCCTGTCAAAATTATAACAGTTTTGTGTTAGTAGAGCTCATGTTAGTACATTTTTAATGTAATGTAAACATTTTTATATGCAAGTGGATGGTTTCTGACTAGAAACAGTTTTAGAGATATTTAACATTATAATTTGGCATCAGTTCATAGTCTTGAACACAGAGATCCATTTGGTAACAGTAGCAGATGGAATTGAACACAAGAAATATCTGTGCTCATTGAAGTCAATAATGGAGAAACCTGTGTAAACATATGTCACTTCTGCTGATGCTGTAGAAGACTTGTAAATGCCTTTAAATAAAATTTTGGTACACAAAATGAGGAAGAGAAGTTTACATTTGTTTGTTGGCTCCTAAAATAAATATCAAGTTGTGAAGCTGCCATACCCATTAGTACAACAGTCTGTCCTAGCATTTCCAAGGTCTGTTGGAATGACAGTTCCCAGAATTCTCAGCCAATATGGTCCAAGGCTCCAGGAAGTTAGATTGCTTTCTTTGGTCCATTGTAATTGCAGCACTGGGTTTTCTAGTCCTGTTTATTAAAAGCTTGAGGAATTACCTTGGACACTTCAATAGTTATTTCCTCGCTTGCAGACTTAATGCTGCAAATGATTAAAAGTTGTTATCCATTAAGGAGTCTTCATGCCTCAGGGCACATAAACAAAATTCTAACCATTGTTTATATTCCTATCAATCAGCCCTTGTACCTCCCTACAGTCACAAGGTTGAGTTTGGGTGGCTGTGTAAATTCCTGTTCCAGAGTCTATGTGCTTCCTAAACCAGGAGCATGTCTATCTTGTCTGAATTATGTCTTAATTGATTTGCCTGCATCCAGCCTATCACTGTCATCAGACACGGATTCTGAACTTTAACAACTTCCCTGGGAGTAAATGAAAAAGAGAAGCAGAGCTGGAAGTAATGAGGGAGGTGAAAGTAAATAACCATATTTCTTGGAATCGTATGGCTATTAAGTCGCCCTTAATCTACCCATTCACATTTACAGAGGAGCATTTCATCTTGTCCTTAATCAGGTTGGAATATTGATGGCAGTGGATGTTCCCATGCTCCAATAAGGAAGTGTTGAAGGTAGAACTCCTTCAATGGACCTCATTGTCTTCACAGAAAAAGAGGGAAATCTGCTCAATCCTAGATCCTAGTCTTAAAGAGTAGCTTTTTATTTTAATTAACCCACTGAAGCTTAAAAACGAACATAAATAAGAGCACCACAGCACTGATAGAATCTACTGTATAAAGCTTAACTTTACAGCAATAATTTATAATAAATCCAATTGTTCCCTAGTGCTAGATTTAAAAGAAAAAGATTTCAATTACTTTTTTCTGTAGTGTAGAATTGATAGAAAAGCAATAATGACTTAATATTCACTTGCTTTGTGAAGTTGTAGAATAAAAGGTTCTAATAATGCCAGAGGAAGATACCCTTTTCACTACATCCTCCTGCTCTCAAAAGCTAATTTAATGATTCTGGTAAACTTGATTGTTATCGTCAATCCCAAGTAGGAGCCTTGACATTTTATCAATACCACAGCATTTTCAAGAAACATAACAGGGACTTGCACAGTGCCACCTTCAAACATGTTTAATAAACACAAAATTAAATTGACAGTTAAAAGACCAGTAATCTAAGCAGATGTTCATTTCATTCAGAGTCTTGTCAAACTATTCTGCTTGAGTGCCAGCAACCACTCGTTCTGAATAACAGAACAAGTATTATGCCAAATGATTTTTAAAGTGACATTATATACTCTTAACATGCTGAAACCTCATTGCAGAGTTTTTAGTATATGCAAATGAACCTGATCTGATTAGGTCCTAAGGCAGTTTCACCTAAATGTTCATAGGAATAGCAATGGAAATGGCATAACAATATTTTATCCTTGAAGTATGCTTTTCCATGAGAGACACCTCCATTTAATCCTGGCATTCATTTGTCCTGGGCCATAAAGGACAAAACTACAATTATATTTTTCGTCTGACGTAAAGTTTAAAAACAAAACAAAAAAGATGACATTCAAATACCAAAACCAAATTCATATTCCATATTTTTATTTATTTATTTTCTATCCCACCTTTATTATTTTTATAAATCACTCAAGGTGGGGAGCAAACCTAATACTCCTTCCTCCTCCTATTTTCCCCACAACAGCAACAGCAACAGTGAGGTGAGCTGGGCTGAGAGAGAGTGACTGGCCCAAGGTCACCCAGCCGGCTTTCATGCCTAAGGCGAGACTAGAACTCACAGTCTACTGGTTTCTAGCCCATTGCCTTAACCACTAGACCAAATTGGCCTTGTTAGAAATCATATTGTGTTAGAACTTTCCATTGGATAGAAAATGTACTTGATAATGTAATATACTTTGTTCCTTTTTAAAGTATTATTTGGAAAAATTAATAACTTCTAAGATACAGTAAGTAATACGGACTCTTTTAGCTTTTAACCAGAGAATGAGAGGCAGAGGGGAAAAAAAACCCTAAGTAGTCCTGCAAGCAAAATTTAGCAAGCATCATGTTAATCAAACAAAACCCTGGTCTATGCTTTAGGGCGGCTTATTTAGCAGCTAAATTGGACTATGACATCCATGTGCTGCTATGCACTCTGATCAGGCTATCTTCTATTTTTAGGGTACATGCCTACAGTCTATGATCCTTTACTATGAAACAATTTTTCATCATGTAAATGCACTTATTCACCTTTAGATGAAGAACGTCCTCGAATTAGTAAGAACACAATTGATGACCCAGAGTCCAATTTTTCCAGTTCATGACTCCCCAACCTGCACATAATTTCTTTAACCTTGCCTTATGCTTCTGTAAAAATCAGAGGGAAAAATGTATGGGTAATCAACCCATAAAAGAGGGATGTAAATTTTCATTTACACGGTAATACTAATGAAAGCATCTACAAAGAGAGAAGGAACAGCATTATATGTAAAGAATTATGCACGCATAAAAATATCCATGAATGTGAAGATTAAAGTTCATTTATGTTTATTTCATTTGAACATAAATAACAAATAAAAGACAAGGAATTGCATTTTGGGAATTGGCTGTTCTTACCAAAAGCGCAAAAAAATTTTAAGCTGAAAGTAATGGAGAATTTGGGTGAAATCAACCAGGTCATCTAGAATTAATAATACTAAAACCAGTGTCACTGGTCTAAGATGGGCAGCTATAGAAATCCAATCAATCAATCAATCAATCAATAAGAATGCCAAACATAGTTTACCTTAGACTTAGAAAAGCTGACTTCAGCAAACCTTAAAAATACTGGCCACAATTCAATGGTAGAAATATTTGAGAAAAATGGTAAAGGTAAGTAGGAACATGAGGATATAAGATGGAAAATAGGATATAGAAGGAACAATTTTCTGCTCATCCGATGAGCACAAAAAAACTAACTACAGAGAAGGTTAGATTCAAAAGGCAGCATCTATAGGAAACAGTAGGACAATTTATCAGATAGACTCAGCAAAGAACTGTTCACTTAAAGATTGTTGGCAAGGATAACAAAGAACCAGATAAGAACAAAAAGAAAAAAAAAAACCCACACAGTCCAAAGGGGCTTCACTCTCCCTCATCAAAGGCCTGGGTGAAGAGCCAGGTCTTCAAGGCCCTTTGAAACACCAGCAGGGTGGGGGCTGTCCAGATTTTGGGGGGAATTCCAGAGGGCAGGCACTGCTACGAGAAGGCGCACTTCTGGGGTTCTGAAAGATGGCTTTGTTTAACTGAAGGAACCTGGACTGCACTAACTGAGAACAGCAAACAAAATGAAAACATTCCTAATACATTTACTCTACCTTTTTGGACAGGAATAATGGCTCAAGATACAGACACAGTATATAACCATTAGTGTTGTTCTTGTTCTTCTTCTTGTTTGTTTTGCTTTTGCTTCTCAGATTTTGGGTTTTGTTTTGTTTCTTAGTTCTTATGTAGTTTTTATTTTTAGTGTTTTGTGGATCACAATATATTTAAATGTTTTTTAAAAAGCTATACAGCTGCTGCGTCAACAGCTTTTGCCCAAACCTTACATACTGATTACTGCAAATAATCCAGTAAATTGAAGCTATATCTGTGAATCTTTTTACTGGGTCGATAGATGGTGCATGTATTGGGAATAGAAAGAAAAGACATTTGTATTCTTCACCCAATTGAACCTTAAGATACTTTTCAAATAAGGATTTAAATATTGCTGATCGTGTTTTATTTGTGGTATTTTACAGTGGGAACTATCCATTTACAATAGATTCAGGTTTTGTAGGTTAGTTTTCCTATTCAGATACAAGTTCATATAGGATTATCAGTGGGTAATGAAATGGAGGTGAATGCTGGCTTTGATCACATTGTGACTAATGAGTTACACATAAAATGTTGTCCATTCTAGCTTTGCTATCCAAGTCCCATTAAACATTATCTACTTTCTTGAAACAGAAGAATGTTCCTTTTGATATATATTCCTCCTCCTTTCTCTGCCATCCAGCCCTGTACTTGTTTCTATCTAAAAACTCTTATAGGAAGTAAAACAGGACATACTCTACTCTGTAATATTTCCCCAAGTTGTGCTTTTTTTTTCCTTTCTAACAAATAGCATTTTAGAATTTTTACAGCATCTCTGAGAAAATACAAATCCATCTTATTTTTCAAGCCTTGTAAAACAAAAGAGAAAAAGAAAAATAATACATATTTGTACTTTAAAACATATTGATGTTGTAATAATAAATTAAAACCATTAAGTCTTTAAATAGACTGGTACTTTAATGTAATAAAACTTTTAGTGATTCCCAGCATGTCTTGTTAAATCTTAAATTCCTCATTTGCATATCTGATGTTCCCCCAGAGACAGACATGCTTCAAGTTAATTATCCATGTTGCGGTAAGAACTCTTGTTGCTTTCCTAAGAACTCTCTAAAAAGAAAACTAACAGTTATTAAATATTACTTTGAGTCACTAAAAGTAATCAAAATGCACTACAAGAGGCACTAAACAGACACTTAAATTAACTAAAATATTACTCCTTTTTGCAGACTAAATAAAGTATCTGTCATTTACAACTCTTACAGCAATCTTCAAAGAAAACAATCAATCGAAATTAAACAGACGGGTATCTCATGCAATTCCCTGCTGCAGCTGCCTGGCACTTGTTGGCATGATTTACATTTATGCAAAGAAGGCATGAAAGCCGCTATTCTGATTGGCTTGTCCTGCTTGGAATAGGAGGCAGATTGGGGGACCATTCTATTAAGAGATCATCTTCAGGGTTTCTTCCATTTGGAATCATGGCTTCAATATTTGCACAACAATTATTTGTCCCCTCCCAAACCCCACCCCATTCGCTATCTCTGTCTTTAACAAAATTGCAAAGGTAAACGAAAGACTACTAAAAATAAATCTATATATAGAACAATGTTTTATTCTATGACATTTTCATTCATTGAAGTATGCAGATATCAAGGAAGGGTTATAGCATGCTCTTTGGGATAAAAAGGATCCTTGAAAAAGTTTCAGTAAATTATTTCAAGAATCCATCTCTGAAATGGTCAGCACAGCATACACATTGGTGAAACTTGAAAATGTGCAAATAACAGTCATCAACTGAAATAATTACTTGCGCAGTTTATAGAAAAATAAAATTGTGCCACCTATTTCATAAGCACTCATCACAGTGAGGCAAAGCACCTTGTTTGATTAAAGATTACTGATTACTTTTCATTTATTATATGGATCCAATAATTATATAACAATGGAGGTCGAATGGAATAACGTCGCCTCTTCAATGCAGACAACAGGTTCATTCCATTTGATTTTGAGGGTCATTCATGAAGCAATTAAATCTTCCTTCAGAGGATTGGGACATTAAACACAGAGTGGGAAGCATTTCTTTTCGTTACAGTTTCTAAAATTTCCTGTTTTCTCCTCGTCTTCTACAGATAAGTGAATCACTCAGCAATGCCTAAAGATACAAAACCGTAATGAATGCATGCTTCCTATGTTAGACAAAAAGAAATCGTTTTAATATTATTTGTTAATATGATTTTGTTTCTCAACATCTATTTCAGGTTCCTTTTCACATACAAATCAAGTGGCATTTTATGATATCAAAATTTTATTTGCTGTTCTTGGAAACTCTTTCATCAGGCAACTATACAAACTACTTCCAGTAAAACAAACAAACAAATAAATAAATAATATCAAATCAGCTTGACAAAGTTTAAATTTACTTCAATTTGTCATCTTTCAGGTGTATCCCCCATAGTCCTCAGCTCTTAGCCATGCTATCTGGGAATTTGGGAAGTTATTGTCCTAACAACCAGGAAACACACTGAGACAATGAACTGGTCTCTAATATTTATTGCTAGTACTTAACAGGAATCCTAACAAACTGAAGAAGCGTAGGAAAAACCCAGACATATAACCCCCAAGGGTTAAGGCGGTCCCGATCTGTGTCTCTTTGAATGGCTGAACAATTCATCAGTGCTACGCATGCGCTTGACAGTCTGGATGGGAGCCCCCTGCTCGCCATCCTTACTCATGACATCACCCTCCCCTTCAGATTCACATTCCATTTCAGCCCCCTCCCCTCCAGAGTCTTGATAAGATGTGCCGTCTGCTTCTAAAGTCCCATGGGAACTGGGCAAGGAAGGCAAGTCTTCAAAGGACAACTCCTCCAAGGACGAAGCAGTGCTGCCCTCCCAATCCGATAACGCCTCCGGGCCAGGTGGCTGCTGCTGGAAAACATCTAGAGAGTTAGCAGGGTCAGCCCCCCTCCCCCCTGGGAAATGCAAGCCTGAGGTTGAGGGCTGTGGTTCCCCCACCACCTCTGTAACTGGAGTCGAGGCTTCAGGCGGGGGTGGGGGGAAATACACACTCACAAACTCCTCAGCTTGGGCTTCTTCGGCCTGCTCAGGCGAAAGAGGAATCTCGGGTAAAATGCGAGGCTTGGGTTTGTGAGGGAAAAGCTGATGGAATCGATGAACCAGTGCTGGAGCATGTACATCTCTGGCATTCTCCCACGTGCGCTCTTCCTCAGGGTACCTTTTCCAGTGTATGAAATATTGGATGCCCCTTCCCCTCCTCCTAGAGTCCAGAATTTCCTCCACTTCGTACTCTTCCTCTCCCTCCACAATTACTGGAGGTGGGGGGGGGGGTAGTTGCGATCGCAAGTTACTTGGGGGAGGGTCTTTGGCTAGCAAGGCTCTGTGAAACACTGGATGGACCTTCATGGATGGTGGGAGCTGTAAACGATAAGCTACTGGATTTATCTGCTGCACCACAGTGAAAGGGCCGACAAACTTAGAGTCCAATTTCTTGGAGGGTCTGGTAGAGATCAAAAACTTGGTAGAGAGCCACACTTTGTCTCCTACTGCAATCGCTGGCCCCTCCTGTCTGTGAGCATCTGCCGCCCTCTTGTAAGCACTCTTTGCCCTGTTCAGCTGCTCCTTTAACAACTCCTGTGCAGCTTGTTGCTCTTTAAGAAAATCAGCTGCGGCTGGAACAGTTCCCTGCTGGGAGGAGGTGGGCAACACCTGAGGGTTAACTCCGTAGAGTGCTTGGAATGGAGACATCTGGGTAGATGACTGCACAGAGTTGTTATAAGTAAATTCTGCCATGGGCAGCAGGGCTGGCCAATTGTCTTGCCGATAAGTGGTGTAACACCTGAGATACTGCTGTAACCACTGGTTAAGTTTTTCAGCTTGCCCATTACTGGCAGGATGATGCGCTGATGACAGGTGGATCTGGACCCCTAATGACTGGAAAAGGGCCCTCCAGAACCTGGAAGTGAACTGTGGGCCTCTGTCACTCACCAAGTGATTCACCATGCCTCTATACCTAAAAACGTGGTCTATGAACAACTGCGCTGTGGCTGGTGCAGATGGGAGGCCCTTGCAAGGAATAAAATGTGACATCTTTGTGAAAAGGTCTACCACCACCAGTATGGAAGTCAGGCCCTGGACCGGGGGTAAATCAGTGATGAAATCCATGGAGACCGTATCCCAAGGCCTACTGGGGGTGGGTAGGGGTTGCAAGAATCCTGTGGGCTTCCCTGGGAGAGGCTTGGCTCGTCTGCAGGTGTGACAAGAAGCAACGTACCCCTTAATGTCTGCAACCATCTTAGGCCACCAGTAGTCTCTCAGAGCTCTATGGAGAGTTTTGAAAACGCCTCCGTGGCCTGCCGTTTGGTGGTCATGACACAGTCTCAGTACTTCTTCCCTCAATGAAGGGGGAATATACAATCGCCCACTATGCCAGAGAATTCCTGCCTCCACATTGAATGGGGAGGCAGTGTCTTGCGGGGCCCTCTGGAGGTCATCCATCCTGGCCCTGGCATATGGGTCCTGTTGCTGCTGAGCTCTGGCTCTTGAAAATAGGTCCTCTGCTTGTCTGCCTGCTGCTAAAATCTCTGTTTGGCTCCCCCTCATCGACTGATCAAAGTTGTGAGGTTGTAATATAGCAGCCTGTACCTCCTGGTGAGTGGGGGGGTTTGCCTGAAAGGATCGAGACAGGGCGTCTGCCAAGCAGTTTTGCGCCCCGGGCACATAAGAAATAACAAAATTGAAATGGGAGAAAAACTGGCTCCATCTGATCTGGCGTGGGGTGAGGGATCTGGTGTTCTGTAGAAGCTGTAAATTCTTGTGATCGGTGCAAACTTTCACAGGAAAGGTCGCCCCTTCTAGCCAGTGCCTCCACTCTTGGAATGCTGCTTTAATTGCCAGCAACTCTCTGTTAAAAACATCATAGTTTCTCTCTGCTGGTGAGAGTAGGCGTGAAAAAAAAGCACAAGGAAGCAATGTATTCTCTGCCTTGTTTGTATATTGCAATAACACTGCCCCAATGGCAACATCTGAAGCATCTGAATACATTATGAATGGCTTCGTGGGGTCAGGGTGCCTTAAGAGCAGTTGGGAAGCAAAAAGCTGCTTCAATTCCTGGAACGCTGCTTGCTCCCTCTCCCCCCATATGAATTTTGAGCCTTTCTTCAAGAGCTGTGTAAATGGTCTGGTACGGTCACTGTAATTTTTTATGAAACGACGATAAAAATTAGAAAATCCTAACCATTTTTGTATATCTTTAACATTTTGGGGAGGTGGCCAAGAGAGAATTGCCTGGACCTTAGCAGGATCCATGGATATGCCTTCTGTGGATACTATATAGCCCAGGAAATGTACTTCAGTTAAATCAAAGGCACACTTCTCTAGCTTGGCGAACAGCCTGTTCTCTCTTAGTCTTTGCAAAACATTATGTACATGGGTTACGTGAGTTGTGGCATCCTCAGAGAAAATTAATATGTCATCTAGATAAACGACCATATACTTATCTAGTAAATCAGCAAAAACGTGATTCATAAATCTGGAAAATATGGCTCCTGCATTAGACAAGCCAAAGGGCATAACAAGGTACTCAAATTTTCCAAACCTGGTGTCGAAGGCAGTCAGGTATTCGTGCCCCTCTTTCACCCGGATCAGATTGTACGCACTCCTGAGATCCAACCTGGTAAAAATGCGTGCCTTCTGTAAGCGATCTAGCAGATCCGAGATTAAGGGCAGAGGATAGGATTCTCTCTTTGTTTGTTTATTTAAAAAACTGAAGTTGTGGACCACTCTCATGGGTGTCTCCTGGGTTGCAGGTGCCAACGGGTCAGGCTTCTTTGGTACGAAGAAGGTAGGAGCAGACGCTGGGGACGTAGATGGTCGGATGAACCCCTTTTGGAGATTGGAGTCCAAGTAATCCTTTAAGGTGGCTAACTCCTTGGGGGACATGGGATATTGTTTCCTTGCTGGAATCTTGGCTCCTGGTATCAACTCAATGGTGCAGTCACAGTCCCTATGGGGGGGTAGTGCTGTGGCCTCTTGTTCGCTGAAAACGTCTGCAAAAACGTCTGCATACTTGGCTGGCAAGTGGACTCCCCCTGCTACTGTGTCTGCGTTGGTTGCTGGAGAGCATGGAGCGGCTTGAATCTTGTGGTGCTGGCATTCCTTAGCTGGGAAGGAGATAGCTCCTGTAGTCCAGTTCATCAACGGGTTGTGGATCCTCAGCCAAGGCGTGCCTAGGATTACCGGCACATTTAGCGATGCAGTAACATAAAGCTGGATCCATTCAGTGTGGTCTCCCACTGTCAGTTGCACCGGTTCTGTGAGCCTTCTAATCGGCCCTGCTTTGAGTGGCTGGCCGTCAATGGTCTCCACTTCTATGGGGCATGGTAATTCTCTGGTCAGGATGTTGCAGTCTTGTACGGTCTGCGCATCAATAAAATTAGTTGAAGCTCCAGAATCCACGAGGGCCTCTAGCTTGACCTGGTGCTCTGGGTTGTCATGGATTATTACTGGTAAGTAGTAAAAGGCTTGCCTGGAATCTTTGGAATGAGCCCTCCTTAATTGATTTATGGTCTCCCTGCTGAGCTCTGTGGAGGGAGACCGCTGGAGTTTCCCTGGTTGGGAGTAGAGGCGGAGCTGGTCCCTGTTTCAGCTGCTTGCCTTGGGGCTCTTACTGGAGCTGCTTGGCCTCTCGCTGGGCAAGCTCTCACCATGTGCCCCTGGGCTCCGCAGTAGAAACACAGGGCTCTCTCTCTCCTTCTCTGCCTCTCAGTCTCGGAAATCAGTCTCCTGCTTGCCCCAATCTGCATTGGCTCCTCTTGTGCTGAGTGAGAGGCTGCTACAGAGAGAGCTGGAAATCCTGAAAACGCTCTGAGGGTCTTGCTTCTCCCCGGCTGCATCTGCCTAAGCTCCTCTAGCCTGGCATCTATGACCACCGATAACTGATATAGGGCTTCTAACGTAGCTGGTGTTCCCTGGCGCACCAATTCATTCTTAATTTCCTCATCCAGCCCCTGTTTGAATTGATCTTTTAATGCACTCTCATTCCAGTCCAGATCTCCTGCTAACAACTTGAAATCAGCAATGTAGAGTCCCACCCTCTTGTTACCTTGCTTGAGCCTACGAATTTCCCGGCTGGCTGTGGCTTCTCTGATGGGGTCGTCAAAGTGTGCTCAGAACCCTGCCAAAAAGTTCTGGTAGTCGTTGAGAATCGGGTCGTTGTTCTCCACCATGGGAATAGCCCATTTGGCAGCTGGTCCCTTCAGCAGGCCTAGGATGAAAGTGACTCTGGTTCTGTCTGTGGGAAACTCTGCGGGTCTGCTATCGAAGAACATAGTACACTGTGTGAGAAAGATTCTCAGCTGTCCTGCTTCTCCTCCAAATTTCTCTGGTAGACTGCCCTGGGATCTCAACATTACTGGTGGAGCTGCTGCTGCTGCTGCTGCTGGTGCCAGTTGTGGGTTAATCGGAGCTGGTTGTTGTAACTGCTGTAGCATGGCAGCTTGTAATGTGTTGATCTGGAGATCTACTTGTTGCTGGTGTTGTTGTAGGGCTGCTGCTAATTGTTGGATGGCGAGCCACATTTCTTGGTTTTCTGAAGACATTTCTAAACGTATCTCCTTAATTGCTTGTTCCTCCCTCTTTCGATGGGAGTAGGAGTTTGTTAGGATTGATGTCCTAACAACCAGGAAACACACTGAGACAATGAACTGGTCTCTAATATTTATTGCTAGTACTTAACAGGAATCCTAACAAACTGAAGAAGCGTGGGAAAAACCCAGACATATAACCCCCAAGGGTTAAGGCGGTCCCGATCTGTGTCTCTTTGAATGGCTGAACAATTCATCAGTGCTACGCATGCACTTGACAGTCTGGATGGGAGCCCCCTGCTCGCCATCCTTACTCATGACAGTTATAGTCTAAAAATGTCTGGTAGATGCCATGTCAAAAGTATCTAGTTTTCTTCTCCTTTCAGTCTTTGAACACATGATACAGAATTCTGTAAGCTGCATCCCTGAATACTAGAGGATGCCAAATGTTTAGACCATTCAATTCATCTACTCTTTAAAATACATGGCAGATTGATCTCTGTGGATCTTGTTCTGCGACACCAACTTGCTATCCTCCTATCTTTCTAATTATTTTCTCATTTTCTCATTATTTTAATTAATCTCATTTGTCCTTGAGTGCAAATATTGTTTGCTCATAACTATCTAGTGCATCATACTTAATCCAGATTGGATCCTAGCATGAAAGGGAGTAAAACTTTGCATCCAATCTTAATCTGCATAGAAGTTATTTTTTCTTATTTAAGTACCAAAATTAGGGGCCTCTATCCAGACTGGGATTTGCAGCAAAAGATCCTCTATTTACTATGCTTGGTACAATGGGAACTGGGACAATTGTCAGGAAGAGCCACTGAGTCACTGTTGTGGGCAGCACTATGATTGAGAGGAGATGTTATGCTAGTCCTTTCTATCATATACTGTTCTGTTTCAACATAATATCTGTGAGGAAAAAATCCTAATCACTTTATTATACACTTTCTCTAGATCAACAAATATACCAGACACTTATCTTCTTACATTCAAATGGTGACCTGTTGAACAGCAAAAATTTGATCTGCAAACCCCTGTCCAGCAGAAACCACTTCTCCAATGATTCTCATTGTTACCTCTCATATCCTTTCAATCAGAATTCTTGTTTTGTCTTGTTTTCTACTTACTAAAAGGTAGAAAGAAAATAAGCTTAGTGATTCTTCTGTTCCCTAAACTCAATGAACTCTTAGCCCTCATGGCTGCTAAGAGCTGCATGCAGAAAATGGGAAAAATCCTTCTTCAAGGCCTAAGTGTGTGACCGTAATGGAGGGAGAGAGAGCAGCATGCTTGCTGCCTCCTTAGTTGGTGGAAGAAGGAGAAAGAGAGAGAGAGAGGAAGTGGGAGTGGCAACAAACAGCTTCCTCACACATAGAGAATTGCATCATGGGATCAACTCATCTATATGCTAATGAGGCATGCTGATTTGTTAACATCTCCAACACTTAGAAGGTATTTTGGGGAAGATGGACAGATCAATGACCAAAGACACTGAAAGATATCTAAAACCAAATTAAAATATAGTGCAAGACTATTTGTACATGAACTTCATAAAGGGGTCATGCTAAGCAGGGGGAGGGATGGGAGTTGTCTCAACCTCCTTATTTCTATGTAATTTCTTACCATGATATTTTACTATAGGACAAAAATATAAAGGTAGCCTTAATATACAAAGTGGTCTGAACTTTCTACTTCTCAATTGTCTTCCTTTAACCTCATATTAGCCCAAAGCTCCCTTCCATTATTTAGGCCCAAGGAATAAGCTTTTAATAAGGTAAAACTTCAAGAAAAAAACATCAGACTTGTTTCTTTGTCCTCAAAAATCCTACAGTCCTCAAGTCCTGCCACCACCAACATTTATTTTAATATTTTACCTCATTTTTTTCTTCATGGCAATAGCAGGTAGGCAATCTGAGCATATGTTCCAATTTAAAGAGAATTTACAAAGGCCCTTAAAATGTTTTAGCTATCCTAACAAGCAATGCATTGACCTATTGGCAGCCACAATTTAGTACAATGAAGCTTTATCTCTCTGAATGATGTGAATGCAACATTCTTCTACATAGAGCTATAATAATAGAGCACCATGGTCAGTACTTTTTGATAAGTCAGATTTGGCAAGTAAAAAGCATGTTATTATAATTTAAAACAGAAAGACTTCAATGATCTTTCTATTATACAATTTTCTACCAAAGATTGATTTTCCTTTTAAATAGATATATATGGCCCCTGTTAGAGACGGCAAAGGCTGAAATATTCTTCTCAGCCCCTGCTAAGTTGAGTTGGATAGCTTGATAGACAGCGTCTTCTCAGTAGTGGCACCCTTTTATGCAGTGCTTTCCTTGAAAACCTTACTATATTGTCCTTTTGGCCCTAGACAAAGACCTTTTTGAAAAAACAAAATCCCAACCTTTTAGCTGCTGGTGTCTTTATTTGACAGTTATGTTTATAATAGTTAAATCTGTTTCATAATTACCTATACTGCACTTTATATTTATATTACTTTTTATGTACTTTTAATGTCCTCGGAATCTCTACTGAAGAGCAGGACAGCAATTATTATAGTTAAATATTAAATATAATTAAATTTAATATTATTTTGTAAGGGCACTCTGTAAATGTTCAGTACCTACACATTCTCAACTGTCCAGTTAAGAAGGAAGCATAAGGCTAGTTGTCTTCAACATATTGATAGTGCCTGTCATGAATCAATCTGATTTAGATAATCCAATAAGGATGAGGTCATTGAGGAAGGGCTGTTATTTTCAAATAACAACTGAAGCTGACTTAGAAGCTTCTAGCTCTGGCTAGAATGTGTTTGAACTGGAAAGCAAGGTTTAGGAAGCATAATTATGAAGCACAGCTGAAGAGGATGCCCCCTTACTTCCATCTGATCCATTACTAGAAGAATATGGAATATCTCTGAATCCATGAGAATGAAGACATACCTCTGTTGACAGTCATAAACAGAGCTGTGGTAGCTAAATATGTGGGGTAAGGTTCAGGATGGAAGAATCAGACTTATTGGTGAAAATAGAACAAGCAGGAAAACAGAATAGGTAAGAGAAACACCAGTTATTCATATGCCTCAAGAACTCGGCTACATGGTTAGAATTCAAGTAATAAATTCTTGTTCCTAATGATCATATTATGGTAAGAACTTCAGTGTGTATTCTACACTGATTGAGTTATTTATTTATTTATTTATTTATTTATTTATTTATTTCACAGCATTTGTAATTTTCTCCAGTCCCAAAGGTGTTTAGGTGACTGAGATGTCTTGGCTCTTATTTTCCTTTGGCACCAAAGTGTGATCTCCTGGCTTTAAACCTCTGACCATTTTCTGATATCCATGTATGTTCCTACTGTTTTCTGAACACAAAAACTCTGGCAGGCTCAGGCAGGGCAGTACCTTATTCCAAATCCTCTAGAGATATTGAGAAAAGTCATAACATAAATACCATGAGTTGTTAAAACCCACCAATGCTATTTCTCAAACAGCTTCTGGAGATGAATCACTCGAAAAAATTATCAGTCCATCATCATGAATTTTATCTTTATATATATATATATATATATATATTATTATTATTATTATTATTATTATTATTATTATGAGAGCAAGGAGAATCAAATCAACAGGGTCATAGGCTTCTCTCTCTCTGCAAATTGTGATAATTAATCTGAGCAACCCAAACTATTTCAGTATCAAACTGAAAAACATTGTGCTTCAAATAAATTAGACTTACAAACCAAAATCTCTTTTTTCATTTGCTTTTAAAATGATGTACCTGATTTACAGATCATTTAGAATATATAACTTATTTTATCTATTTATTTTATCTATTTATTTTCTAAAGCATGGATGGTTATGACCTAAGACAGGGCATTTTTAGGGGTGGTATCATGAACATTTTCCCCTTAATAAGCAACATTTAGCGTTGGGTAGAGACTATCAGAATGAAGCAGAAGCAAAAAAGAACAAGGCCCTTGAAGTTATATCTAACAACTCTCATGAGCATCTATGCACACACATTATACATACACCTCACTCCTCTTCACACACAATCCCCCGATATGCATAGGCATACATAGCCATGGATGGACCTCTACCAATCCACATTCACAAACATAAGCTCACCCAACCTCTCTACACAGTCATACAGGTAGTCTCCTTTAGCGACTGCCTCATTTAGTGCCTCACAGTTACAACAGTGTTCACAGTTCACAGTTACAATGGTGATGAAAAAACAACTTTGCAACCAATCCTTACATTTATGACCTTCACAGGTCTATAAAGCAAAGGAAAGCTGAAGTAAGATCATAAGCACAGTTGCTTAATAACCAAGTTGCTGGTCCCAATTGTTGTCGCTAAACTGGGACTACCTGTACATACATAGGTACATCCATACATAATCTCCACCCTCCCATCAGACATATAAGCACAACCTCTGCTCTCTATCCATCCACATATGACAGTCTACCTTGGAAGGAAAGTGGGAACCCAGAAGATCTTTCTCTTTTCCTTTCAGTGTTATTATTAATGGAGAAACTTTCAGCCCATTTCACTGAGAGGGAACAGTAAAAAGGGATGTTTCATTTTCCCTTCCAGTCAAGGAGTGAAAAAGAGAGTCTCCTGCGAGCTCCCCATTAATAAGCTTCTAAAGACCCCAGAGTGGGTGAGGGTTTTTATTTAATAGTTAGCATTGTTTGAGAACTTTTTCTTCCTGAGTTCCTGGAAAGAATATATGTGGAAAGAGAAGTAGGCAAAATGGCATGATGGTCCCCTTGGTGTTCAGATTAAACACATGTCCCTACTTTTTTTAAAGTAATCCACTGAATGATCTTCTATGCACGTAACACTACCAATTAAATTCAGAAGCAGATCCCAGACTGTCATTGTCAGTATGCTGACTGATGCAAAAGCTTCCAGCCTCTGAGGAAACAAAATATATACCATTGCCCACTGCTTGCTCCATAAAGTTGCATTTACTGAAGATTACAATCCCGGTCTGTTCTACCTAATACATCACTGGTTATAGATCATATGAAATGAAAATGAAAATAAATAAACAGATGAAGAAGCTGTGACCCTCTTTACTCAGGGGCCATGTTGGAATTTCTACCTCAGGTTTTGAGACAGAAGGAAATTGCTTCTGTAAAAGACAGCTCATACCTACAAAGGAACAGTTCCCCATTTTTGACTAGTAGCTTGCTTTGAGAAGTTAACAGTACAGCTGTGTGGGTTTTGAGTCCTGGGAGAACTGTGTGAGGCCAGTAAAACAAAGCTACCTGTTATGACACCACAATGCTATAAATCACACAACTTCGCAGCAGCATCCATGGGGGAGGGTTTCAAAAAACATCAAGATAGCAGACAAGGCAGCATGATCAAATCCCTGCCCCTTTTGTGCATGCA
Source organism: Candoia aspera (assembly GCF_035149785.1). Classification (NCBI taxonomy): domain Eukaryota; kingdom Metazoa; phylum Chordata; class Lepidosauria; order Squamata; family Candoiidae; genus Candoia; species Candoia aspera. The sequence continues at coordinate 55,500,531 of NC_086159.1, read as the reverse complement.
TTAATATTTCATGCATGTATAAAAGCGGTGGGATTTTGACAACGCTACCATGGCTGCATCTTAACTTTTAAAAATCTCCACCACGGACCCACCTACAACCTGGAGAAATCGGTTATAAATAAGAGAGCAGGAAGCCAAAGGAAAGGAAAGGAAAGGAAAGGAAGGAAGGGAATAGACTGTGGAGCTACTCAGACCCAGGCAGGTTGTGAAAATCTGGGTATACAATAAAATCCACAGCACCAAATCAAATATGATGTCCAGAGATCCCATCATAGAATGACTTCATACCACGATAGGAACATAAAACTTTCAGGACATTGCATGTAAATTTTGTCACACTGTGTTTGAAATCAGCCTGAAAACGCTTTATTATGACTTTGCTTGCATGTTCAGCCAGGGTGATATTTAATTTAAGGACTTTCTGTCTGATCTATAAGGTATTCAAAGTAATTTTAGTTTTGCTTGTTGCTTTCTTGTAATTTTAATGTTCACCCAAACCTACCCTTAATTGAATGAGGTGCATCTTCCACTGTGAGACTTTCTGTTCCAAGTATATCTCATATTTTTGGACAGTAATTCTATACAGTAGATTACAGAGGGCAATGTTCATATTTATCAATCTGAAATCTACAGCAGTAATTACATTTAGAAGCCTAGGTGTACATGCTACAATATTTAAAAGAAGCTTCCATCTGACAGCAAACCTTGGCAAACAAGGAGAGATTTCTGAAGGGCATGCTCTGACCACAGTGTCCCTGTTTTCATGGCCTTTCTCGGATGAGCTCACAAACTCTGATGTTGGGCCGCGTATTGTTTTCTTGCACAAGGCCTTAATAAGTCTCCACCTGTGCTGTTTTTTTTAGAGCTAGCTTTGTGCTGCATTCATTGCAGTAATTAACATTTTGCAATTCTCCCTACATTACTTCAGCTCTCTTTAAAATATGTTTCGCTGCCATAACATTATAAAAATATTGAGTTTCTTTCACTCTCCATTCCAAATATAGACAAACTCTGCAGTTGCAGTTTTACAGATCTCCTATAGAGCCAGGTTCATTTGTCTAAAAACCACCCTCCTCCTCCAAAAGATATTGGTTAATAATACAAAGTAAATATTACAATCATTAATCAAGAGATAATTATCATACTCTGGGCCTGTCCACATCATCACTGTTGATTACAACATCTTCTCCTCCTGTAGCTGTTTACTCCTTATCTCAATTGTGAGTCAAATTAGATGATGGTAACAATAACAATAACAATAACACCAGTAAATTTGCACCATACAAGATATATAAATACTGATTGAAATATGAGGGAGATGGAGGTAAAAGGAAAGTCAATGCAGCAGTCCTGAATGAAAATATAGCCATGAATATGTACCTTTTCCCTAGTCCTTTTCTTACACACAAATTGCTTTTTATTTATTTATAAGAGAAGGTTTTATACTACATTAATATAAGAGAGGAAATATTGAGAAATAAAAACAGCAGTAGGCTACAGAATAGTTCTAATTACTTGGTACTTTTAAAATAAGACGTAAGGTCTTCATTGCCTTTTGGGAATATAAATAAAACTAACCTGATTTCTAGCTATGGAAAGACAATTGATTACCACCAGCATACCCCAATGGACTGTTAATTTAATCTAATAAAAGATCCATTCATTTCAATGGATTCATACTGGTGAAACAGCACTTTATTTAAGAATGAATGAATTATGTGACTTGCCTGCTTGGAATACACAGTTAGGTTACATAGTGAATAAAGATATCTAAGCACCTGATAAGGCAGTCTCTTTTTTAAACTCTCCCTACAAAATACTAAAAAAATTATGATCTGTTTAAAATTTCAGCCAGGAACTGAAGCTTCAATTTATATTTTATATTAAAAAATGGCAACAATTGTATACATATTTTCTGCTGCTTTCAAGAGAACTATGCATAGTTTCATCTTTTATCGAATGTCTGCATCCCCAGTTGCACAGCATTAAAAAAAAAATCCTTTGACGCCTGTCAAAACCTTACCAGTCAGAATAAACAATACTAAACTACATTGACAAATAGTTTGTGCTGATATAATGCAATCTCCTAAGGTTCTCTCATACTACAAGTCTATAAATGTCTACTCAGATGCCATATAAGTCCCATCATCAACTGAACCTATTTATTCATTCATTTATTTTTAAGCTACCACACTTCTACTGGATTCCTGGCAGTATTTAATAAAATATATAATAAAAATATCTAAAATACTAAACTTAAACCATCATATAGAGCTCCTTACAACAGACTGAATATAAAAAGCTATCCTAAACATCTGTTTTCACTGTCTCCCTGAACACCAGAAGGGAGGGTGCTTGATAGATCTTTGGGGGCAAGCTATTCCATGTAGGGGCCACCACTGAGAAACATTGACTTCTGACCAATCTCTTGCCTCATCACTCCCTGTAGAGAATCAGAGATATGACTTTGAGAGAAATAGGCAAGAACATAAGCAAAGAGGGCTGGAACATCCCTTTACGCATGGGAAGCAAAACAGTATTTGAAAGCAGCTCAGGCAGGCTCCTCCCTGATTCAATGGGATACAAGGAAGGTAAAGCACAAACAGGCTTGCAAGATTCTGTTATTATAACCTATCTCAATAAGGTCTATCTCTAGTCTTCCTGTGGATGTTGTACAAATTACATATTCCATGCATGTTCAAAGGAAACCTTATAAACAGCAGAAACCTTTGCAGTATCTATACAGGAGGTAAAAAGAATGTGGCTCATCCTTGCTAGGACGTCTTTCTTTGGGAAAACCACAACTATCACCCCAATCACAGCTAGGCAAAGGCCCCTCTAGTCATGTCCTCCACCTCCCTGTCTAGCAGAAGTTGTGACCCTAGAAAGATTACTAATCTTTCTAGAGTTATCACTGGAACAGAGAAGTCTTCAAGACAAACAGCAAGTGTTAATTAACTGTTTTCAAGACAAACAGCAAGTAGTTTTGTTAGGATGCAACTTCAGCTTGTTTCTTCCCATCCAGACCCTGATAGTCTCCAAACACTGGATCAGCTTTCACTGGCTTTTACTTTCATCACTGGCTTGGTGTGGAGATACATATATCTATATTTACTGTATATCTAGAGATAGAGATATATGTATCATCAACATACTGGTAGTACCTTGCCCCAAACCAATGGATTACTTCCAATGCTTCATGTAAATATTAAAAATCAGGGGAGACCAACATGAGCCCTGCAGCACCTCACAATGGAGCAACTGCTGATTTATTTATTTATTTATTTGTGTTTGTTTATATTTCAAATTTCATCACCCATCTCCCTCAAAAGAGGGAGAGTTTACCTCTCCTCCTCCTCCTACTGACTGAAATTGCCCACTTAGGAAGAAATGTAACCACTGCAAAAAAGTGCCTGCAATTTCTAATCTTAGCAGGCATCCATGAAGCATATAGTGATGAATGCTATTGAATGCTACTGAGAGGTCCAAAAGGGTACCAGATCCAAATGTATTAACCACTGTGACAATATTCATACTGAACTAACGCCAGCTAAATAGGTGTAAGAATGCAAAAAAAAAAAAAAGCCTCTTGAATTTATATTTGTCTTCACTGACATCCTCAAACCACACTAATGGAAGTCCTATACACTTAAGTAGATTTGGCCTGGGGACTGGATTATGTGAGAAGGACGGCATGTGATACTTCTAGGGGTTGGCAAAAATTACTGGGACTTATAGTTCAATTGTATCTTGAAGAGCCACGTTCCCCATCCAAAGCTATACAGTCTATACATCCAAAGCTATACAGTAACTATACAGACTTTTTATAATGGCAGCCTAAACAACGAGGTATATTGCCACACAGAGAGATGTTGGCTACATTCATAATCAAACAATATAAAACAGAACTGCAGCCAGCCTTAATATGCACGGAGTTCAAATGATATGAAATATTGAGTTTCCATTGAGAAAAGACTGATGATCATGGAAGTGCCAAGAAGCATTAAGTGTCTCTGCTTTACAAACAGGGACTTCTAGAGAACTAAAACTCTAAAAAAAAAAAAACATTTAATAAAAGCATGTGAGAAGGTGACAACGGACTTGACAAAGTTTCAACTATTTTGCTTCTCAGTATAGTTATCAATAGGAAGCTGACAATTGCATTATTGCTATTTACATATTGGTTCTGTGCTGGCAAGAATTTGCATAATGTATTGTGGCTCTATGCTCTAGGGATTTGCATTGTAACATATTGGTGCTTAATGAACTCTGAAAAAATTGATTTTCCACAGAGTAAATTAAGGAATGCATTATAGCTGTTAAAGCAATCTTAAGGGAAATCTGAGGCTTCCACTGCAGCACCATGCTTAGTAAGTAATAAATTACATGTTATACTTATTTGCCTTAATTCATGCTAATTTTGTCCAATTAATGTATCACAGTAATTCAGAAGCCTGTCACAGGAGAGCTAATTATTTATTGGATTTTTGTGTTTGGCTCCCTAGGAGTCTGCTAGCAAACAAACTTATGAACGTCTTTCCATTTGGGCCATGGTGACATTCTTATGTCTTATTAGGAAGAAAAGTTCTTCAAAAAGTAAGCCATTATTCACTCAAGATACCATCTCTTTGTTGTTCAATTGTAACGGCAAGAACATTCTCCTGTTCTACAAAGGATATGATGCAATATATTCCTTTCCCATCTGATTCTTTCCTTTATGCATCTAAATCACAATGTACAATATGATCATCAGAAGCTTGAATCTAATTTGCAGAATTTGACAGGCTCAGAAGGAGGAGTTAGCAACAAGATCATAGTTCAGTGGTTGTATGCATGCTTTCTACCAAGATGGACCCACATTCAACATCTACTAACTCCATTTACCTAGGACCTCAGGTAGCATCTTGTGTTCTTGTTATGATAAAAAGCAGAGCGAAAATTCTTTCTTTCTGTTTAACCTCTCCTTCTTTTCATCATCACTTATATATGGGTCTTTACATGTTATCAGCTGCAGGAAATTAAAAGAAAACCCTCACAAACAATATATATATTGGCTTGACAGAAGGATATACTGAACTGTGGCAGCATTTTAATTTGAAGGAAAAAAGAAAAGGGATGAATTATTTATGAGATTAATTTGTGTAGTTCATACCTATAAATAAGATGGCAGCTGCTAAATAATTTGCACCGAGTGATAATACGCAGACATCAGAACGAGAGCAATGAAAGATTTGCCAGCTGTGAGGGACTCCAATATTTGTTTCCAGCTTCTGATGCACAATGTTTATATAAACTCATGGCTATTCCATAAACATATCTTACTGCTGCTCTTTCTCCATGGAGAGCAGAACCCTTGCCAGATGATTAGCACTTTGAGCTCCTACTTGATAAAAGAACCCACATTTCCTTAAATCTATAATGCAATATGATGTTACCAGCAAGCTACAGAACTCCTGTGATTCAGCTTGACACAATATGATGTGTGTAACCATGTCACAAATGTAAAGTGGATAACTTAACTATAAGGAATAGAGTTCAGGAAATAGGTTTTTAAATGATGCACTCACAAACAAGCGCACTCACACACACTTAACAATTTCCCATCGTTTGGCAGTGATCTGTCCTTGCCTAGAGCCAGATAAATACTTGAAAGTTCAACAAATGTCTGTGAGCAATAGAGAACCTTTATATTTACAACATCTCTCATAGTCTCATTTAAAAAGAAACTGTCAAATACTTCAGAGTTTGGGGTGTTGTTTAATGCTTTCCATTTCTTGAAATGTTCCTATAGCCTGGAAAGATTTCTCTCACTTTTGGCAAATGTTTGTCTTTTATTTTAGTGTTTTTTTCTTCCATTTCCACTTATATCTATGATTCAAAGTACATTGGGGGCAGCAGCTCAAGACTTTAAAAACCTATAGCTCTATGTAAGTCCAAATAAAATTCATGGAAATTAAACAAAACAATGGCATGCTCCATTCTCATCTAGGATTGGATTTGCATTTGTTACTCAGTTCCTTGATCTGCAAATCACATTTTCATTTGGATGAAAAGATCTGGACAAGGAAGTGAATGAGTAAGCTATTGGCCATGTTGCCCCAAATTTTGGGTAACTGCAGTTTCAACCCGGCTGCAAGAGGTTGGGGAATGCTGGGTAAGCCACTTCAAGCATGCGACTTCCATTGGCCCAATGAGTGTCACAAGGGAGGGTCAGACAGTGCACTGTCTGGAAGCCCTTTCTTCTGAAATGTTGGAGTTTTCTCCAGTCACAACTGTTGAAAATCACTGGTGTGTATTGGTCCAAAAAAACACAAGAAAATCATAGTGTATGCCTAAAATAGATTTAACACATCAAAAAACCCATCAAAGCAACAGGAAAAAAAGGAGATCCGAATTGCATGATGCAGTCAGTGTTTCTCAGCCTTAGCAACTTTGAGACGTATGGACTTCAGCTCTCAAAATTCCCCAGTCCACACTTCTTAAAGTTGCCAAGGTTAAGAAACAGTGATGTAGTCCACTTATTTTGCATCACTGACCCATGCCCTTAAATCCACAAAAACTTTGAGATACAGTCTTAAGCCTCAAAAGATCACTCACTCCTGTCATATAGTTTCAACAAGTGCTGTGCTGAAATCTTTTTTTTTCCCCTAATCATTTAATATAATTGAATGGGTGAGTTTTTAAAGAAGTTTTCAATGAAATCCTCATGTTGTTGTTTATTCGTTTAGTCGCTTCCGACTCTTCGTGACTTCATGGACCAGCCCACGCCAGAGCTTCCTGTCGGTCATCAACATCCCCAGCTCCCCCAGGGACAAGTCCGTCACCTCTAGAATATCATCCATCCACCTTGCCCTTGGTCGGCCCCTCTTCCTTTTGCCTTCCACTCTCCCTAGCATCAGCATCTTCTCCAGGGTGTCCTGTCTTCTCATTATGTGGCCAAAGTATTTCAGTTTTGCCTTTAATACCATTCCCTCAAGTGAGCAGTCTGGCTTTATTTCCTGGAGGAGAAATCCTCATGAGTTTTTGTTTTTTTAATGTGAGAACATAGGCATTTCTGTGGGCAAAGGAACTCATTGATTAAACATGTATGATGATGATGATGGCATCATACAAATACCACAATGTATGTATTTGCATCAGATGTCAAGATACAAGTGTGCAGTGCTGGCACTTACATGATAACATCACCATGAGCCTGCTGTCATTTTAGCACTGTCTTGGTTTACTGTGCAGGCTACTGTATGATAATGTCCTGCCTTTCCCTTTACAATGAATTTGCCAGCGATCAGTAACTTCCTAGGAGTCTATAGTGAAAGCTTTGGTTAAATCCCAAAGGAAAGCTTATAGAGTCACTCTCTCTTAGCTCTAGGAAGAAGGCAATGGCAAACCACTTCTGAAAAACCTTGCCAAGAAAACTTCAGGGACTTGTCCAGGCTATTGCCAGGAGCTTCCTAGGAGTCTATAGTGAAAGCTTTGGTTAAATCCCAAAGAAAAGCTTATAGAGGAAACTTCTTTCAAGATCTCTCTTCAGATCAGGGAACCTCTGGGAGGCCACAGAGCAATGGAGAGGTGTGTGACAGAACTCCCCCCCTCCAAATCCTAGCATTTTCTGCCATCTTGTACCATTATCTTAACAGACTGAAAACAAAAGAAGGCAAATGTTACTGACTAGTATTGAGAGCAACAGTATATAATGAATTAAAAGTAGCCTTCAAAAGTCAAATGAATACATCACACCAATGTAGCAGGTTGGGGTTCCTTACAAAAACATCCATTAATGGAATGAATATGGGAGAATGGAGTTGTATTCTGCGTATTCCACCAACAGAATAGCCCAATACAAATTAAACCTGGACAAAGAGCTGAACTGAAAAGTAACCCATGTCCTGATCTTGATAAGAAACCAGCTGAGACAGGAAATCCTCACCTGATCAATTTGTTCAGACAAACCGTAAGAGTGCACCAAAGCCTTTTGCTTAGGAACCATACTTCCTAATGTGACCAGATCTGAATTACAAAAAACTGGATGGCTGCTATATGAGAGATTCAGAGAGATACATAAAACATTAATTCTTTGCTGCCCTGCAGATATTATCTTGAGTTGCAGCCCAGATCTAGTAGCCCTAAGATTTCCACTCCAAGACATCCTGTAGAAGATAAACCTGCCTTCCATTATGTTAAGTACAAAAGAAATCAGCACATTATTTTCTGCATGCTCATCTACTCCCAGAGTTGTTGTTGCTGTGCCTTTGAGTCAGTCTCAGCTCCTGGCAATAGCCTGGACAAGTCCCTGAAGTTTTCTTGGCAAGGTTTTTCAGAAGTGGTTTGCCATTGCCTTCTTCCTAGAGCTAAGAGAGAGTGACTGGCCCAAGGTCACCCAGCTGGCTTTGTGCCTAAGGCAGAACTAGAACTCACAGTCTCCCGGTTTCTAGCCTGGTGCCTTAACCACTACACCAACCTGGCTCTCTCTACTCCCAAAGACACATAAACAATATGAGTACTGTACATGCCAACATACATACCCATCACACTATTCCCTTTTGGGATAAGCAATGCTATGCAGTGGGAAAAAGAAGTAAGAAATACAAAGCTCCCAAAACCAACTTTTTATTTCCATCAAATGGCCTTTTATTTTCTCTACTTCTTTTAATCTTAATCTTCCTTTGCTGTCTTCAGTTTCATTCTTTGCAACTAATTTGTCTGAGGAATTGTTTTTTCTGGATGCACATGGATTGTTACTTGCTGATAGTTATTTGCTTCCATGCTGCTTTTATTGTTTTATTATTGCATTACCTTTTAAAGTTTGTAAGCCCAGAGTTTGTAAGCTAAGGGTGTCCTCCTAAATGTAATAAATTTTTTAAAAAAAGAAGTATAATGTTCTCTATACAGCTGATGTAATATATTTCTTTCAACCTCATTTTTGCAGGAATTAATGTCTTATATGCATTTCACTTCCTATTCCTAGAATTTTTTTTAGTTTAGTTTAATTTATTCTTTTTTTTCTTCCATATCATTTTTTCCCCAAAATCCACACTTAACACTTCCAAATGATGTTCAGTCCCACACTCAGAACCTATCCTCATGCTTGCATCCTTCAATGATTCTCTCAACCTTTCATCATGAATAATCAGAATATGTTTTTAGATTTGTATTCCTGTGTGTGTGCATGAATAGTGTTATTTGTGAAGCAAACAGGTCTTTTTCTATGCAGATACTCACTCAACAGTTTCTGTATCATTCATTCATTCTTGGGTCTCCAATCATCTCCTGCACTCTCTCACATTGTTCCCACTTATCCCTTCATGTTGCCCAATGTATTTCCCCCACTTTTGGATCACATTAATTGAGAATGTTGCCTCTTTCCCCACAATTCATCCCTGGTTCTTCTATTACCATCATTCACTAGAACATAACATGATCACCATCCTTTGGATTCCTCCTCTCCCAACAATCTAGGTGGCATCAATTCATTCAGAGATATATTGTAGCCTTTTCATTCATAAACCTACACCTTCACTTTCCTGCATATATTAATCAACTCCATTCTACAAGATCAGATCACCTTCTTTCACATCCCCTTTGAGTTAATTTCACAAACACATAGTATATTTATTCTTTTTTCATTCATTTATTTCTTTACTTCTGCTCTTTCGCTCTCTCGTCTTATATTTCAAGTCACAACCTTCCGTATGCCATGGTCTTTACCTGATAGGCCTATAAATATTGACCTCCACCATTCATCATTGCTTTGGTCATCCAAAGCTTTCACATTAATGCTGTTATGAGTACTGTATGTTAACCTACAGTTAACTTTTTTCATAGTTAACAATTAAGTATGTAGGTTAATAAGTGAGTACTATTAATTAACAAAGTGGGTACTCTAAGTCAACAAAATAAGCGGTACCAATGCATATCCTTGTGACAGGAGAAAATTATATCAGTTTGGATCAAGGACAGAAATTTTCAGAAAATACTACTACGTATCAACCAAAGAAGTGCAGTTAACCTCTATCATCTGACAACCAACTAGCACCATAAAAATACACAAAAAGCTCTCAGTATCCTTTTTCTGTGCTGCAAAGGCTGTTTGAGCTACACTCCAAGTCATCAAAGACACTAATCAAGCAGAATGAATTATGAAAGGCTTGCATTGTAAAGTCAACAGAGTACTGCTGTACAGAATAAGAAATAAATCTAAAAACAAGATTTAGAATCCCTGGCTGAATTCTATATTCTAAAGTGTCCGTGTTTATTTCCCTGTTAAACTGACATATTTTCTTCTGCTAGATCTAGCAGAAATCCTTAAACTGACTTTTGTGTCACCTTGCCCAATATAGACATATTGACAAGTATCTTGGGTATAGACAGCTTGGTTAACAGATTTTGGTTACAATGTGACAGTTCCTTTTTGCAGGTGCAGCAAGGACTTGCAAGCGCACTAAAATTGGAACTTTTCCCTTCTAGAAAAATGCAGTTTACATCTGGCCAGAAACAGACAGAGCATGCTTAAAATAATTTCCTTGTTTCCTTTCGTGTAAGCTTCCTGTATTCAAATAATTGCTTATGGTGTGACAGAGACACTTCCTTTTGGAGATTCAGACCTGTTCCTGGCATGGCGGCATTATCCTTTGTTCTCACACAGGTTCAGTCTGTTTGGCAAGTGGAAACGCTGTGGAAGAGCAGGCTGCTTGAACCAAATTGCAGGCACCTGTGCTGCCTTCTTTCCCTCCCATTTGCGCCCTCTTCCCAGCTTCAGCACAGCAGCGTTGCCAATAAAGCTGCAACTTTGACATGGGTGTGGGAGGAGACTTGTGTTTTGGAGCTCTGCAGCCACTAGCAAACAGAGTATAGCAATGAAATGAAAGAAGGTTTTTTTCCCCTTCAGAAGGAGAGGAAAAGAAGTATTGAGGCCCAGCAAGACAAAGCACAATGCAAAAAAGGAGCAAGAGCTGGCCATTAACAGAAAAGGAAGAAGAAATCTCAGAAAGAGGGGATTCAAGACAGAACAGGCTTATGAAAGAAACATTGATGCATACTAGTATAGAGCATAGTATAGTATAGAGCATAGTATATAGGTAATTGTAATAGAGTAATAGTAATAGAGTATAATATATTGAATAGTAATAGTATACAGCAGTGTTTCTCAACCTTGCCCACTTTAAGATGTGTGGACTTCAACTCCCAGAATTCCCCAGCCAGCCTTGCAAGAACGCTACAGTATAGTATAAACACTGTCATAGTTAATAGTAATTATCGTAGTAATAGTATAGAGATAGCAATAGAACAGAATATAGGAAGAACATTTCACTTTTGTATCTTGGTTTTTTTTCAAAATTAAACATCTCCCCACCCCTTATAGGGAAGTAGAAAGAAACCACCTGTCCAGGGTCCAGTGCTTTTGTGTCTCTCTCAGTTGGGTCAATCCAATTGGGCCTGGTTTAAAAAAGAACCCATGACACTCTTGAACTCTGGGACTTGAGGAGGGCAAGTAGCTTTCCCACTGCTGTGGTTCCCCTCGCCACCCCATGAACAAGGCTCTCCCTACCACTGACATGCCAGCTAAACTGCTGTATTGCCTCACTGTTCTTGCATTTCGTTTCTGAAAAGCTTGGCAAGCAGGGGTGTTGTCTGTTTTTCTGTGCTAAACATCAGTGCAATGAGGTAAGGGGGGGAACAGCAAGGCATGCTCCAGGCTGCTATATGGTGGTTGTAATTTCTCACTGCCAGAGGAAAGCAGCACTGGCTCACCCGGCCTGCGTCTCAGGACAGTTACCTCAGAATGATTGCAGACTGTTCCTAATCTGTTTCTGAAGATGAGCAGCATTGGAGAGTGAAAATGCTGCAGTGTAGAAAAGCCAGCCAAATGCTAATCTGGAGTGGCTATTGGTCCCACACCAAGGGGCCCTTCTTAAATCTCTTATAAAGCCCTAAGAAAGTACAGGAACGTGGTTCTTAGCCTATTCCCAGTCCCTAGTAAATTGCTCTGTGTAATTTCACTCTCTTGACCACATCTTCTCTCCTGTCCCTGAACGAGATGCATTGGCTGCCTCCAAAATGATCACACTGAAAGAAGAAAGGACAAGCTACAATGTCCACTTTATTCCATTGGCAGTTCTACAATTCTTGTTCATTTAGTAACAATCATAGTTCTTGCTTAATATTATTAATAATTTGGTGCAAGTGGGAAACACACAGAGTTTATGCATATATTTTAAAGAAATAAGCAGAAGGTTTTAAAATGCACTGATGTCAAAAGGGAAAATGGTGCAAGGGCTAGAAAAGGTAAACATTAATTTTGGAATGATGACCGGGACATGCTTTAATAGGTCTGGAAAGTATAGCAGAAAACATTCTTTACTCATAATGTTGTTCTTATTTTATCTGCTAACATGGCTTAATTTGTGCCAGGATTAATAGGGCAAAACTAAGTTATAGGATCCGTAGGCAACATTTCCATATATCTACCTCCACCATGTCCTTATAACTACAGCAGGTCACTGGGTAGACAGATCAATATAATGTGTGTTATAGCTGACATCAAAAAGAATAGACATATCACAGGAAAAACTCAATCTATTAAAAAATTTAAAGCACTATCCTAGCAATTGTTATTCAAAGCCTTCCTGTACAATTGTGTTCTTTTTTGATGGTGAAACCATAGGTTTAATTCTGCAGCCTTAAACAAAAGTAACACATAAAGCTTTGGTTCTCTAAATGATTATTGTATAAATCTTCAAGGAAGCAGATTTAGGAAATTCACTGACCTAAAATACAGAAGTTTAGGGAACTGCTCAAAAACTCCAATTCTAAATGAAGTGGGGGGGGGCAATATGGAGAGCTGCCATAGTTTATAATGGCAGGAAATTTTGCCAGCCAAAGGCAAAATCAAGCAGGAACAGGTTCCTGAGGAAAGTAAGAGAATAGTTAGGTCCAGCCCAAGAAGTAGTGCTGAGACAAAGGCAAGATGATGCCCATCCCATTTCATGTATAAAAGTAAATTTTGCTGGCAGATTAATCTTTCTTCAGTATAGGCTGCAAAACAGAATTTTCCACTGAATGTGATGCAGCATGACTAACACAAAGGTCACAGGAAAGGTTGAACTGCATACAGCTTCTGCTTTTGGGTAAATATTGCTGACCCAACTTTTACTATCTGAAGCAAGTGCTTCTCCTTGCATGATGGTATGGTCTGCCTGGAAGAATAGCATAATAGAATGAGTTATAGGATGGGAGGGAGAGACAGATGCTGGCTGGCTGAGTTGCCTATTGCTCAGCTTCACTTCTCTCTGAGGGAGAAAAAAACCCACAGGGAATTGTCTTTTTTTTTTCTTTCAGAAAAGAGCAAGGGAAAGATTTCTTAAACTGTATGCTTTTGCTCCAAGTTGCTGGGAAACATTACTGAAACAGCCCTATTGCTCTCATATCCTGTTTGTTGATACACTAGAGGCAGCTTGCTGCCTGCCATGGGAAAAGACTACTGGACTAATCCAGCAGGGCTCCATTTAATGTTCCCAAAGCTTTGCAACTTGAAGAGAAGGGAGCTGGGGAGTTAGGCAGTTATCTGGGTTGGAATGTATGTGTTTTTTTTTTCTTCCATAAGGGAAAGGAGGTAGCAGTTACCTTGTCAAAATAAACCTACAGATTATTTTTTAAAGGGTTGTTAATATGCTTTGGGCTTCTCTAAGAGGCAAAGTCAAACAGAGATAAGGTGGTTAATTTTCCCTAAGAAAAGCAGATGGAGATAGAGGAAGTGAGTAAATCCACACAAAATGATGGGTCAGCAGGTTCATCTCTCAGTTCTATTAAGCAAGGTCAAAGCATAGACAGATCAGAAAGGAGAGCACACCTGAACCAGCTCCTAGCCTGTTCACTCCTCAGACTAATCTCAATTTGGTTTTTCCTTAGTGTATTGTGTGAATCCAGCCAATTGCAGACCATGGTTTAAAAAGTCATGGCTTAATGCAATGTTTGTCTTTTCTCATGGCATTCTTTAAGCAGTGGGTAACCCTTCAACATATTAATAGATGGACAGAATAACAGCAAGATTTTCTTTGCTTTTTTCATTAACAGAACACTACTTTAGACTCGTAGGGGTAGAATCCTAGGTGCCCTTACTTGGGAGACATTCATTACAACTGAGCAAACAATATTTTTTGTATATTTTATTTTTGTATCTATGTCTTCTTTGTTGTGGCCTGCTACATGTTAGCAATCCCAGTATGGTAGGCTAGACTTGGAAGATTTACACACACACTCCAGAAGAGGACAGTAGTAAACCAATTTCAAGTTGTTTCCAAGAAAGTTACATGGATCTGTCCATGAGGTCATCAAGCACTAAGATGATCTTAAAGATTTTTATTTATTTTTGTTGTGAGCTAATTTGAGCAAAAAAAAAGTGTGATATAAATGGTAGTTTGCTGTAATACAAGATATATGTTCTGTTGAATGCTTTATACATGTGTTCTTGAAACTTAGTTTTAATAACGATAAATATGAAAACTGTGGAAAATTTATAGATCTATAGATACAGCAAAATAGACCCGAATGAATGTATTTACACTCTTGACTGTTTGTATGGTTTTCCTACATGAAAATAATTGCTGACATTGCATTTTATTAAAAAAGTTACAGAATGGTGCTGGAATAATAGGTTCAAATACATGGATTCCAACTTGAATGGGACTAAGAGCCATGAACAAAGCTGCTTTCTCTGCTAGAACCCCCCCCCCCCCCCCAGCATGGCTGTTATACAATGTCACTATGGATTTTGATCTGGATCCTAATAGATCTTTGATGTAATCCAAAACATTTTTCATCTTCCCCATAGATGTCCATTTTGTTCATTAAGTATTCTTCAATCTTTATTCTACAACATTTATTTTCTATAGCATTTCATTTGGGAACTTTATTTGAATTGAGAAACCTAGAAAGAACTCTTTTTTAAAAAAACTGAAAAACTTTTACTTGTTTCTCAGCCTATAGCCTCTTTTTATTGGGAATATCTGCCACACTAAACAGAATTAGCTGGTTATCCACTACCTGCATCTTCTGCAAACTCTCAGGCAGGATGTATACACATTTCAAGTCCTTTTACAGTGTGGTTCATTTGGAGAAAAAAGCAAGAGAATTTGTTTCAGATGAACTGTTTCCCTTTAACAGACATCTTCCAGCTGACTATAATTGTTTTTAAAAAATATAGAAGTCAACAGGGAATTGGAAATCGGGGAGAGTGGAAACTTATATGTACACAGTACAGTACATTTCAGTGTAGCATAAGTATTTTTAATTAATTGCATGAGACAGTCAACATAGCAAACTTTTTTTTAAAGAATCAAGCTTAAAACCATTTGAAATGATGAAAGATACCTATATTCCCTATTGTTTAAGATAGGCTGAACAAAAGACTAATCAGACTGGATATCACCTGCACCTAAAACTACTTGAAAATATATTAAAAGTAGATACTGATGATTTCTAATATTTTATTTTATTTTTATAACCCATACTGGTCATTGCTTGGCATTATTTCATGGCAGGGTGTTCTGCCAAGTGTCCAAGCAGTGATCAGGTGCTCAAACAATTGGTTCTTTTAGATCCAGAGACAATAAGCATGCCAGTGGATAAAGAAACTTAAAGCTTTATTATAAACTTAAGCAAACAGAGTTAAACAGAAACACAGTTCACACAAAAATACAGTTTAGGCATATTAAACAAAAGTATAAAAAGCATAGCATACAGAAAGAAATCATACATACCAAAGCAAGGTGATGACTTTATTCCCTTTTATGTTGCCAGGAGCCTCCTGACCAAAGCAACAGGGATACCCAAAAGGCTGGCTTTCTTTGTTCTGCAGCATCCAAGCACTTAAGAGTCTGCACAGAAGTTCCCAAAATTCCAACCAATTCCAGGGGTTTTTATCAAAGTCTGGCCCTCCAACCTCGTGACCATGTTACATGGTTACAGGCTATGAGACCTGACCTTGACTTGCCATTTCTCAGGCCAAAAACACCTGCCTACAAGAGCCTGGGAAGTCTTGCAGATTTACAAAAAACAATGGGGGGGAATTATCTCTTCCCCCTCCACACTTTTGGAGGGCTGTTGGAGGAGTGGGTTATTCTTACAAAAACTATCTTGTGGTTTTATCTCCCCTCTCCTCATGCCCAGCAGAAACAAAAACAAGCCAATTAAGCATCAACATAACTCAAAATAAACTCTAATCTTCTTTGTGTGAGGGAGAAAATCAACATATGTCAACTAACTCCTTGAAATAACAATGGTCTTCCGCATTGACACTACACAGGGCTGCAACGGGGGGGGGGAGGGCAAGTGGGGCATGTGCCCCAGGCGCCATGCTGGGGGAGCGCCAAAATGAGTGCTGAGGGGGCACCAAAATGTGTGCAGAATCCATGTTTGCCCTGGGTGACCCAGACCCTAGTTGCGGGCCTGTTTCATGGTTTTGGTATATAACCATTTCAGTAATTCTAACATGTCTGGAGGGGGCAGGGATCTAGGAATGAGAATTGTTAATGTAAAGTAACATAATGTTGTTGATCACCATTTACTTTACAAAGGATGTGCTTCAGATCAGCCAAATCCAGAATCAAATTGGGCCACCGCTGAAAGATTATGTGACTCTCTCTCTCAAAAAAAAAAAGCTTTTTCCCCCTCTGGAATTTTTTCTGACCCAATGTAAATCTGAACCTTTACAATATGGGGGGAGCAATTAGGCAGTAGGAAAAGGGAAGGCTGAAAAATTGTTCCATATATGGAAAAACAGCTGAATGGGGAAAGGGAAAGAAGAGAGTTGATAGACAAGTTTACCTTCTAATTAAGCAGAATTGTTTATGAAGCCAGGTGCAGGAAAGGTTTCACAGCTGGAAGCAAAACTTCTTGAAAAATGTAATCTAATTTTGACAGACAATCCAAAAAGGTATAGGCAACTTTATTTTTTTTAAAAAATTAAATGAGAGTGGTATTTTTACTCCTCAAATGTGACAGGTTTTACTCCTCAGAAAGGTCTATTGACTTGAATTCAAGTTGTAATCACTGCTGGATTCCTCATGACAGTCACAAAAGCAAGTTACAGTTAATAAAATTCATCATCCGAGTGATCTGCTACAGGAGGGTAAAGGCTGACCTTGTTTGAGTGAAGGAGGCTTGGTTCGGAACTGGGTAGAGCCATTTAGGTCCAGTTGCTCACGCTAGAGACTCTTCAGGAGCAGATATGGAAAGCAGAAAAAAAAGAAGCACAACTAACATTGCTAAGCAATTCAGCTACTTTACTAAGCCTCATGTGCAAGAGGACAAGGGATTGGAGTGTGTTTATCTGCAGTTGGTTGAAAGATACAGGTTGGAGAATCTGCTGCTGCACCATGCACCCTGCTGCCCAACAATCTTTCTGCCTGAACTTTTAGAACTGATCTTGGTGATAGTGCTGATGATCCCGGAGGGGTTTTTTGTTTTTGTTGTTGTTCTTGGGAACTTTAACATTCATGCTGAATTCCATAATCTGCCAAGAGAGCACAACAGGGGCCATTTGTCTCTGCTCATACTCTTAAATATCTTAGTGACCTTTGATACCATTGACCAAGGTATTCTTTCTGGTCTTTCTTCAAACTTAGGTTTCAGATGATAGTATCAGGGGGATTTCTGCTGTAGTCCATGGCCTTTAGGGTGAGGGTGGTATACTGTCTGATTCTGTCCCCCAAATTATTTTGCAACTTTAAACTAAACTGAAGGGTGGTATACTGTCTCCATGAAAGCAGAGCTGATGATTGTGGCAAAGACCAAAGAACCAGTGACTAGACTGGTTCTTTGGAACCTCTCCGGACAAGGAGAGGAAAGGAAAGGACAGGAGATCACCCACATGTAGTCTGGATGGCTGCTCCTTGCGAGGAGACCATAGGACAATGGTCTTCAGTGGGTCTGAATGCCAGGAGATGAAGGGATCAGCCATCTTGCTTGTAACTGCAGCAGAGCCTTTCAAAGGACAAAGTTTGCAAGCCTCACTTTCTAATCACTTTTGGAAATTGCCTATTAATCATCTTAAAGCTATTAGAGACCTTCAGAACAACAAGTCTGAAAAGTCGTTGGGTGGGTTTATCTTCAACTCTGAACAAAAGAAAAATTATTTATAAGCTTAAGAACTTAAAGAATTTGAAATAAACAGCAAAAAGCTAAATAAGATTTTGATCCAAGAAAGTTATAAATGGATTAAGGGTTCAGATAAATTTGGAATAAGATTTTGGAATTAACTATATAAAATAAAATGCTTCTCATGGGAACCAGATTTATCTTGGCTATTGTAAGTCATAACAAAGATAAGTGACTTTATGATTTTAGAAACTGGACACTAGGAGTGTTATGAGTATGGATGGTGAACAGGAAGGAGCCCCTATCCAGGGGGGAAAATGCATGTGTAGTTTAGAGGCTTTGAATTGTCCTTCAAAGAAACTCAGGGCAGACCTGCCTTGAGTTTTGGGGTTTATCTGTCTGGGTGTCCCACGCTCCTTCAGTTTGGTAGGATTTTCTGTCTACTATAGTGGTTAATAAACACTAGAGACTGAAATTCTAGTCTCAGTGTGGTTTTTTGCTTAAGCCAGGACAAGAAGTGACTAAAGATTCTAAGCAGAAGGAAAAAAAGTACAAGGCTGCTTTTGGTGTTGGTTAGTACTGGGACTTACAAAATGATACAAAAAGTCATAGTATTGGAAATATTAAAGGAGATCTTTGAAGAATGGAGCCAGAAATTAGTAGCTACAATATCAACAGTGTCAATAATGATGTCTGAATCTATTGGCAGACTATGTCCAAAAGATGTTAATAAGGGGATGACAGATGTGGAGCAAATTTTGTCTGACAAGACAGAGAGAGTGCTGAAAGTAGAACTACAAATGACAGGCCAAGAGAATGATTTGGAAAAGGATACTTTATTGGATATACAAAAGAAACTGGCTGAAGTTTTAAAAATTAAAGGGGAAATACAAAACCAAGACAATGACTTGGAAAAAGTTTTCTTATTGGAAACAAAAGAGGCTTGTTAAACCCTTGAAGAAGTCTATGCGATGGGATAAAGAAGAATTGAAGAGAAATAAAATCCTACGACAATATTTGATTGAATTAAAAATTAAGACTGTTAGAAGTAAAAAGGAAGGAATATAAAGTTGATTTCTTTGATCAAGGTTAAAATAAGGCGCTTTTTTTTTTGCAAAATTCTGGCAACCATTTATGGACTTTTTGCTGACAACAGGATTGAAAAGTTAACGTTTTATGGATTTGGCTATAGATAAGGGATGAGATATGGGACAAAGAGATATCTGTTTGTAAACTTATAGGGGGGTGAAGAGATACTAAATTTGTTACTAAATCTTGTTGCGATGAAAGTTGGAAATCACTTCTTTATATATTTCTTTTCTTTATCATATTCTTTCTTTTCTCTTTCTCTTTTTTCCTGTACTTTTTATTCTTTCTTTCTATTCTCTCCTCCTTTTTAAATTTAGTTTGTACTAGTTTTTACTACTGTAATCAAAATCTTTTAAAAAATTATATATTAAAAAAAAGAAAAGAAATCATGAGCCCTAAGAAAGAACTAGCTTCCATTGCCAATTATTTATTTTATTTATTTAATTTTTATCCCTCCTTTATTATTTTTTTTATAAATAACTCAATTATACAGCAGAAGTAGTAGGTATTCACAGTAATCTTACCTACTATAGTGAGATATGTTATTCCCATCTAGACATATAAATCCACATAAATTCTATGCAGATCTATCCAATTTATCTCCTTTTATTTCCTTTTAATTTTTTGGTGATGCAGTTCCTCTTTTGGCAACATCTAATTTACCAAATGCAACCTAAGTTCTGTGACTGATCAGCACCAGCCTGGTAAGAAATGATATTGTGCATTCAGTCCAACTGGTATCTCTTTACAGATGTTACCTGAAGAGACAAATGATCCAGACACTTGAAAATGGCTTCTATCCCATTCTGGTAATGAGCCTTAGCCTGGGAATGTCAGGGTCCTGCTATCTGTTTCTCCCTATAGATAAATACCCTTAGCACTAAGGATTAGAATCAGAGCATAAGAAAACTGTGCTTTGCTTTAAATCCTGAAACAGGCATTTGATGTTGAAGACCTGGCTCTTCAGGCCTTTAGCGAGGGTGAGTGAAGTCCCCTTGGATTGTGTGGGTTTATTTTTCATTCCTGTCTGGTTCTTGTCATCTTTGCCATCTTTTATTCTTGTTTTATTTTTTGTATCTCTCTTTTTTATGTTTTTATTTGTGAGCCACCCAGAATTGTGTGGAGTCAGGTGGCAAAGAAATTTAATAAATCATTGTCATCATCATTAAAGAATTAACCTAGCATTTGCTTTCTAGAAACCAATAAATACAGGTAGTCCCCACTTAATGACCATAATTGGGACCAGAATTTCAGTTGCTAAGCAAAGTGGCCATTAAGCAAATCTTAATTACCTTTTTTTGTGGTGGTTGTTAAATGAACCATGTGGTTGTTAAGCGAACCACATGATTGTTAAGCAAATCACACAGTTTCCCATTGATTTTATTTGCCATAAGCCAGCCAGGAAAGTCAAAAATGGTGATCACATAACCATGGGACGCTGCGATGGTCGTAAATGTGAACTGGTTGCCAAGCGCCGTATCTGTGATCACATGACCACGGGGATGCTGCTGTGAGAACTGGTTATAAGGATTTTCTTTAACACGGTTGTAAGTCTGAACCATCACTAAATGAATGGTTGTTAAGGAAGGACTACCTGTAACACATTCAAGTTCCTGTTATGGTTGCCAATTTTTGAAATAATAGTAAAAATAAAGTTAAGAGGAACTTGTGGGTTGGAGCTCAGAATACAAGAGGGTAACACCAAATGGTTTAGGGGTAAATTCATAGTGAACAAGCATTTTTCATGGGTTCAAGGCCAGATATACTGAGAGATCCTGATACTGATATACAGTATATACTGATACTAACCCCAGTACTGATTCTTTATATTAATGTGAAACTGAAGTTGAAAAGAAATAGTCTATCTTCTTCCTTTTCCAGATGTTAGCTCAAAAGCAACAAATAAAATAAAAACATTTTTCTTAGCTTTCTGGCAATGTCACTTAAGAAAATAAGACAAAGAATTGGATAAACAGGAGCAAAGACTCAAATAGCATTTACAGAATAGTGAGACTGATCGGAAATACACTGCGCTGAAAATCCATGTGGTAGAGTAAAGTACTCTAGTCTATACCAGGAAGACTCACACTCAAGTTTACGCTACGTTACTGAAGCTCACTGTGTGACTTTGGGCCCATCCCAGTGGTGCTGTTATTGTGTGGAAAAACTGGAGGAGGGAGTGATACATATGCTGTACTGAGCTCCTGAGGGAAAGGTAGAATATAAATCAAACAACTAACAAATGATTTAATAAGGAAGTTTCGCCTTCTAGACACAACTCTGAAGAAACTGGCAGAAGAAGCATATTGTGCAAAGTGCTGGTTTTCTGGAAAAAAAAATCAGCTCTTTTCCTCCCCTTCAGATTTCCAAAGCAGTTTTTCAAACGGACTTAAGGAAACTGTCAAAATATTGTGTTTCCCAACTGCATATTGCCATTATAAGTAATAGGGCAGAGCCACATATGTTCAACTGGGAACCACAAGTGACACTACAACTTAATTGCATCTCTGGTACACTGACTGAACCAAGGAATGCTTAGTTTCTTGGCATATACCTTTGTGAATTGTGAATCCATCTCAAACTGGATTCAACAAGGTATGAAGAGCCTGCTATGATTTCCACCATAATTCTGTGTCTGCCTACCTTTTAATATTAACTGATTCTGAGATCTTAAAACAGAAGAGTAGGTCTTCTAATGTAGGCATATTTAAGAAATCCAACTGCAGCAAAATAATGCTCCAAATCCCAGTGGTTTAAGTATTCAGCTTCTTGATACTGTATTAAACCAATAGTAAAAACAAATCCTTACCTGGGCTTGTGAAATACTTTTCTTTTTTTTTTGAGGCAAAGGACACTACGGAAATTCATTCCAGTCCACATACAGGGCCTCACTATAATGGAAGCTGAATCTTGCATCAACACTTCCAATGGAATAAGGTCTGCAATCTGTTCTGAGGACATCATACTAGCGTAAGGGGTAGAGAACAGGCTATGTGGCATAAACAACTTTCAAGTAAGGAAGGAACGCCTAAGGGCACAGACAGATCAGTTGGGAAAACTTTCTGTAGGATCTGCCAGTTGCCCTGATCTTAACATCCCAGCCTGTTTATATGCAGTAACACATACCTCATACCTAAAAAAAAAATAATTGTTTATGTTTCTAACTTTGCAAAGGAAAATTCAAGAGCAAAACCAAGAAAAACTTTACAAAATGCATCTCCTAATAAAAAATATCTAAAATAAAAGACTGTCCCTTATAATAATGGATATATGGTCATTGTATATATAGGATTAAAGAAAGAGCTATAATCCATTTTACCTGGTGCAAAATCAGTAACATAGGCATCTGGATAATGTGTACCATGGCTCTTTTTCAGCTTTTCTTCTTCTAGATGGACCAAGGCAACAAGTGAAGTTAAGCAATCGCCATCTTATTCCTGAATTCTCTGAAATGGAAAGCAGAAGCTCCCATCTTCAGCTGTTCAAGCTTTCTGCTGGATAGTGTTATATTCACACTGGCCATATTAAGGTCTGCTAGCTGTATACAGTAATCAGAGGCATGGCTTGCTAACTATAGTGTGACCAAATATAAAAATACCA
This sequence comes from Candoia aspera, assembly GCF_035149785.1. Lineage (NCBI taxonomy): Eukaryota > Metazoa > Chordata > Lepidosauria > Squamata > Candoiidae > Candoia > Candoia aspera. The sequence continues at coordinate 55,477,749 of NC_086159.1, read as the reverse complement.
TCTTAGTTTTCACTTGCTATATGAAAATCGAGGACCTCAAGAGCAGCAGTAGAAAATGACTTGGAGATTCAACCTCCTCCCCACCCTGCTGTGTCTCTGTCACATTTTGGCAGAAGAGAATGGCATATTCAACCATCCTGCACACACTGAAATCAGTGAACCTTTATTTCAAGAAGAAACAACATGAACAACTCCAGGAGATATATCCATGCAGACATAAAGATTTAAAAAGAAAAACAAGCCCATTGTTCTGAAAAGTTACAAGAACAACTTGAAATCTCCTGAGTGCTTTATGTAAAATTGTGCGATTCTACTCGGTTTGATCAGAATTAAAATAGTACTGATCTCAATCTGAAAAATGTTGTTAATACAAAATGACAATGACCAGAAGTACTCTGAAAAAAATTAAAAAATCATTAACCTGTGGGTAGGGAGAATAAATCTTAGCTACATCTCTCTTAGCTATATCTCTCCTCTATTAGAGGAATGTAATAAATTGCAGTAGACTGAGTAAGACCATCAATCCATCCAGGCCAATATTGTCAACACAGGCTGGCATCCTCTCTCTAGGGAGACAGAACTTTTCCCTGCCTTACCTACAGATGTCAAAGACTGAATTTATCACTTTCTGCATGCATAGCATGTGCTGTATCTGCTGATTTTCTCTTAACAAAACCTATACAGTACAAGTCTCTAAAATATCCATCCACATGGTACCTCAGAACAGGGTATATCTGTATTCAAAGTATGAAAACAGGCAAAACATCTGTTGGCTTCTGAGTCAGGATGGGCTAGTCAGCAACCACATTTATGAATTGACAAAACACTTTCATACAAAATGACCTAGTCTATACATTTAGCTAAGCCAACAATTGTCAAACAATGGCTTACTGAATAAGCTACAATATGCTAGGTTTACAAAGCATGCCAAGTCATAAACCATGATTTATTGTGGTTTAGCATGATGTGTGAACCCAGTTGTTGTTAAGCTCTTAATATCTTTAGGAATGTATGGGGGGACATATCATTAGAAAGACAATATGCCTAGGTGTAAGGGGAAAGTTAAAAACGCAGTTGTGTTTTTAAATATCCCTAGAATGAAATTCATTGGCATAGTTATCCAGATGGCATTAAGAGTTTAACTATTACTGCTCAGCTTTGCAACTGAATAACTATCGATTAGGTTCATATGACATACCTAACATGGTTTATTGAATTAACCAAATTCTCAGTACTTACAATTTCATTGAACTGCACTGCCATTTTTCATTTAAACCCAGCGAATGAACTGCTCCTTTAAATAAAACCCAAGTTTTCTTGATACGTGGGAAACCCTGCTGCAGTCTTCCCTTAAGAATCTTGCCAAGGAAGTGTAAATGATCTAGTTAATACACGCCTGTGCTACATCTGAATTTTCAGTAGACAAGACATTGTGTTCATTTAGTTTCTTATCATTACCAAAGAGGTCAGTAATCATGAGAGACACATATAGCATTTGGAAGTACAGTAAAACTGTTTTCAATCCAGCCATGCTACAGACAAAGCCTAGATAGTCCATTTTAGATCAAAAACAACCTAACTTCAACAGCTTCAGTTCGTTCATTGAGCTGCAATTATTTATTGATCATAGCAACTTGAAAATGCATTCCTTCCAAAAGTATAACAGATTTTCACAAGGGAAAACAGTAAAACATGGAATGGGTGGATTGGGTTAAGGATGATCTGAGTGATTCTAGAACCTGAAAAAAGGGTGCGGCAAGGGAAACTAAAAGTGGGTGCAACTAGTCACTTAAAGAGATGTGAAATTCTCTTCTCCACATTAAGTGTTCCACAAAGGAGTATTCTGTTTTATCTACAGAACATAGTATTTACATGTTTTACACCTTGAGTTACCATAACAACAGGTCCCGTTCTTGAATTGCTGCACCAATATTTTCCTGAGAAGATGCTATAAAAGACAATGTGTGAAATGTCGTACAGAATAGCACTAAATGAAGTGCAACATAGAAAGCATAGAAATAAAAGTCAGGGGGGCTTTTTTTTAAAACAGAAGATTTCCATCAAATACAACAAAACCTTTTTACCATTTCTATTTCACACGCAAATTAATTTGTCGAGAGAGTATTTCATGAACATGGGAAGAATATAAACGGGAACAGAAAGAGTCTACTTACAACTATTTTGCTACATGCTCTGATGAAATCAAATCATCATCTGTATCAGATTTTTATTTAATCAATTAGGCCTGGCAATAGGTCTCACTCCCCCAAATGAGAACAAATGCTACATTTACCAACCATCCTTCTCTCTAAATGATATATCAGAATTAGATCTACACTGTTGTTGACTGTATGAAAAGCGAACTGGAGCTGGATCAGAGTCAGGACATCTGCAGAATCTGAAGGTAAAAGTAAAGGTAAAGGTTTCCCTTGACACTAAGTCCAGTCGTGTCCGACTCTAGGGAGCGGTGCTCATCTCCGTTTCAAAGCCGAAGAGCCAGCGTTTGTCCGTAGACATTTCCGTGGTCATGTGGCCAGCATGACTACACGGAATGCCGTTACCTGCCTGCCGAAGCGGTACCTATTAATCTACTCACATTTGCATGTTTTCGAACTGCTAGGTTGGCAGGAGCTGGGACTAGCAATGGGAGCTCACCTCGTCACGCGGATTTGAACCACCGACCTTCCGATCAGCAAGCTCAGCAGCTCAGCGGTTTAACCCACAGCGCCACCGCGTCCCTTACAGAATCTGAAGAGTTTATCAAAATGTTGACAATGTTTTATTTATTTATTTATTTATTTATTTATTTATTTTTATTTGCCATATTTTTATTACCGCCCATCTCCCCCACTTGTTGCCATACAAGCTCTACCCCTTCTGTACATGGGTCAATGTCACAACCCACACACAAAAGGAGTAGGCCTTCCTCTTTTTTTAAATTTAATTGTGTACGATTCTCGGAGACAGCCTGAACAAGTCCCTGCAGTTTTCTTGGCAATGTTTTTCCGAAATGGTTTGCCGTTGCCTCCTTCCTGGGGCTGAGAGAGAGTGACTGAAAGTGACCCTTCAATAGCATCACCTTCAATAGCAAGCGCAAATTCACTATATACTCCTCGTGATGGCAAATGATTCCTGAGGTTTATTTGGATCATTGCAAAGGAGTCACCATATATTTAAGAATGCTAATTTGAAAATGTTCCACCAATGTAATCAAGTAGGGCCACTGTGGTCAATCAAAGGCCTTAAAAATATCTGAAGTAAGAATGGCTAAGAGAGTTTTAGTGTGTCTACTATAATGCAGACAATTCAGAATGCAGTGAATTGGATCTGCAATCTATCTGCCTTTAATAAATCCTGCTTGGTCAGAGTTTATATACTATGTTATGAAAGAATTTAGTCTTCTTGCAGAGAAGCGATGAAAATCTTTAAATCTTGATTAAGCAAACATATAGGACATTAAGATTCTACCGGTTCTTTATCTTTATTTGGCCATGATTCTGGAATTAAACTCCCCCTTACGATGGAGTTAAAAAGAGTCACTAATTTGTAATTAAGATATTGAACCTCTGTTAGATGTAACCAGCTTGTAAGGCACCTCTTAATTAACAAAACTGAACATAAGATCAGTCTCTATGCAGATAACATAGCCCTAATATTAGGAGCTATCTATCCCACAATTTAGGAACCTATCCATGTGGTTCCTAAATTGTGGAGTCCTTGGTGCTCTCTGAGCCTTGTTGTTTTCTTGCAGACATTTCATTGCCAGACTAGGCAACATCTTCAGTGTGAAAAGGTGTCATGTTCACTGTTTCAATGTGCCTGGTACATCGTAACACTTCACATGTCATTTACTGATTGCGTGTTTGATTTACAGGGAAAGGAGGTTTCCATTGCCCGGACTGTTATCTCTGGGCTGAGGGAATGGAATGTGTTTGGGTTTTCTCAAATGTTCAAGGTTGCTTTCCCAGGATGGGTGAAGATGGTTACTGGCACCTGGGAGGGGGTGGTTGGAACGGCTGGGTGGGGGGAGGTGTTACGTTTTGAGCCGAGGGTTCTTAATTTGTATTTGGCGCGCTTTTGCTCATTCTCAGCTTTCTCTGTATTTGCATACTAACCCTTCAATAAACCAGATTTCATAAAGGTCACTTGTGAGTCTGGCTCTGTTAGGTTAGGCAGTCATTACAAAAGGGAGTGGGCCTTGTTCTCTGTTTATATACTGTCCAGCTTGTGTTGGTGGAGGTGTTCTCTCCTTGGGAGTTCCTTGATTGGGCTGTTGTTTGCTGCTTGGTTGATTGACTGGGTTAATAGTTCCTTGATTAGGGTATATTGTCTCAGAAACTACCAACAGACTGTTACAACTGCATGGCATCACTGTAGCACATAAACCAACTAAAACTCTTCAAAACATCTTAAGTAACCCAAAAGACCCAGTAGCCCAAGAAGAAAAAATAGGAGTTATTTACAACATACAGTGCAAGGACTGTAACAGCCACCATGTAGGACAGACAGGCAGAAGACTAGCAGAGTGCATCCACGAACACCAACTAGCAGTCAGAAGACATGATGAAAACTCCTTTATCTCACAACACATGGACAGACTTAACCTAACTTTCAACTGGGAAACTGTGAGCGTCCTAAACCAAGCCAAACCAAGCCAAATCCAAAAACGCTAGAGAATTCCTGGAAGCTTGGCACTCAGACAAAGCAGCCATCAACAGACACGTAGAGATAAACAACATTTACATACCATTCAAAAGAGACAACAGAAGAACCGAACGACCAGAACACCTCCTCGCCAGCAATCAACACCCACATATGCAAAGATTAACACTAGGATTAACACCAGATGAAAAATCAAACAGCATAATACACCCTAATCAAGGAACTATTAACTCAATCATTCAACCAAGCAGCAAACAGCCCAATCAAGGAACTTCCAAGGAGAGAACAACACCTCCACCAAAACAAGCTGGACAGTATATAAACAGAGAGCAAGGCCCACTCCCTTTTTGCACTGAAGATGTTGCCTAGTCTGGCTATGAAACGTCTGCAAGAAAACAACAAGGCTCAGAGAGCACCAAGGACTCCACAGTTCAACCCTGAGCTACAAATATTCATTTTGATTGGTTCCTAAATTACAAGAGGAAACTTGGCAAAATTTGAGGCTATGGCAGTATTAAAAAAAACTTCTCAAAATCTGTATTGTTATGTTCTAGATTTGAGCAAAACGCCAGCATAAACTTTTACAACTCCTTGGTATTCCAAAAATCACACACACACACACACACACACACACACAAAAACACAAATGTATCAGTATTTTGAAGTCAATATTTTTTTAAAAAAAACTATTTCAGCTTGGTAAATTGAACTTTGCCCTTGAAATAAAATCTATTAAAATGAAAATCAGAACATGAGGTAATATCAAGTTATTATGGCTCAGAACAATCACCACCACTAAAATGGTTTTTCTTCCTAAATTATTATTTTTATTTCAAGTTTTATCAATTTATTTAACTTTGTTAATGCTCAGGCAATGGCAAAATTATTTATTAACTTTATACTTGCTGGGAAAAGATTGTGACTTTGTAAATATACATACATACATACATACATATATATATATAGACAAACAAACATCTCGGGGTGGGTTTGGAACTCAGAATTGATCGTTTTATTATGAGGCTTTCCACTTACAAAATATTGAACAAAACTCTGAAATGGAGGCCTCAGAAGAATGCTGCAGGGATATTAAAAACTTATTCCTACCAGACACTGTTAAAAGTTTAAAGCCAAAGATAATCATTTTTGGAGTGCTAATTTTAAAATCAAGGCCAAATGGTTAAAAACCTTAGCATTTTCTTGTTCTCCTCTTACTATTTTTAGCCATCCTAATTTCCCTTCATTCACTACCATATTTTATAAACCAAAGATCAATCAGAAATGATACATACTGAAGGATTTCTATCATTCTGGCAATCTTATTGGAGTTAATAATTAATGAGTTAACTTCTTCAAAATGTGTTTGGCTACTTCATTTACAGTTAGATATTTTCTTCTTAATTTAGAAATAAAAGCTCAAACAAGCAGAACTTTGGCAAACTTTGAAGGAGTGGTATTGAATCTTTCAAATTCATCTAATTTCTAAACTATGTAATCTTATCATGGACAAACACACTAGCCTCTAATTGGCTTGAAAATGGCTGGAAGAAGGATTTCCAACAAGAGATAAAGAATCAAGAGTGGAATAAAATATGGAAATGGAAACCAGTGTCATCATTCTCAGTCCAAATTTAATATTCTTAAATTCTTCCATAGATGGTATATGACTCCTTATAAACTAGCATAAAGGTAAAGGTAAAGGTTTCCCTTGATGTAAAGTCCAGTCGTGTCCGACTCTAGGGGGCGGTGCTCATCTCCGTTTCAAAGCCTTGGAGCCGGCGTTGTCCATAGGACACTTCCGGGTCATGTGGCCAGCATGACTCACGGAACGCCGTTACCTTCCCGCCGAAGCGGTACCAATTAATCTACTCACATTTGCATGTTTTCGAACTGCTTGGTGTGCAGGAGCTGGGACGAGCAACGGGAGCTCACCCCGCCGCGCGGTTTCGAACCGCCGACCTTCCGATCGACAGCTCAGCGGTTTAACCCGCAGCGCCACCGCGTCCCTATAAACTAGCATACATGAACAAAAAACAGCCTTCTCTCTTTGTTGGAATGGTTGCAAGGAAAGGAAACCATTTTTGTCCTTGTGGTCATGTCTCCATACTTTTTCCTTCTGGTCTAAGGCATTTTTTGAGATTGGTAAAGTTATAGATTAATGGTGGATTAATGTGGATTAATGGATTAAGTTATAGATTAACGGTGGGAAAATGTGATAAATAAAATAAATAGATCAAAGAATTAATATGTGTCCACAACTTGCTTTGCATGATATCTATTTAGGATCTAATGCAAATATTTGCTCTAAAGAATTAGGGGTATTTTTTGTTGATTGCTGCTAGAATATCCATAGTTAAACATTGAAATGATAAAATCATGATGTTTGAGCTCTGTTACCAAAATGTCTGGCACATGGCCATAGCAGAGAAATTGAGCTTCACTCTTCATCTGTGTTCTGGTCAAGATAAAGTTAAAGCCTTCTCAAATATATGGTTTGATTGTACTGTATATCTTACACTAACCAGGGGAACTATAATTGTTTTATGCCAGATAAATATAATAATGTGTGGGAGGAATACTAAGGAAATATTAATATTTGGCTTCATGAATTGTTCTTGTCTTCCTTTTTAACATTTTATTGTCCTGTTTAGGGTTACTATAAAATTTTTAGAATTTTTTTTAGTTAAAAAAAAGGGGTGGGGTAGGCTTTGTGTTGCAATAGCACAACACTGGTTTCATTACTTGTCCCTCAGACATAGCATCTGGGGCATATAATCTACCTTCACTGAAATAATTATAATTTGGGAAGCTGGTAACCAGAAAAATAAACCTAGAATGCTAGCCTTTGCTATTTACAGGTAGTCCTGATTTAACAACCGTTCATTTAGCGACAGTCCAGAGTTACGACGGCACTGAAAAAACGTCTTCTAAAAGGAATTGCTGACCACTCCTGGGTTCACACTTCCATATGCTTTGAAGCACCTTTTTTGCTTTTAAATCTGAAGCACTGCATCAACCTAACCCCTAATGCCAGACTGCACTTTTTCAGACGAGTTGACACACTGTTACCATCACACCTGAAACCAAAACTTGTAGCTCCTAACTAATAGTCTATGACAATTCCGTTTGACAATAGAAAGATGTTTGTTCTTTCTAGATCTCAAACCTTGGAAGAAAAAACTATTTCCAGAGGTTAAGACCAGCCATTTATGCTTATTTATTTATTTATTTATTTGTGCAGGTGGCATGAGTGGTCCTTATGCAGTGTTTCCAATAAAAGATCCAAGTACTGTTTGCAAATTGAACCTGCTAACAGCACCTGCATCATTGAATGGAAACCCATCAAGAGTAAGTTGTGAAATTCTGTTTATGTTACAGCTTTGCCTTCCTTTGTATTGTTTCATTCTGTCGTTCTCTGCTGAGATCACTGCTTTTTAAACAAGGCATTTTATTCTTAGCTGTATTTCATGGACTGTCAACTAGCACTGGCATCCTTCTTTCGATGGATTTTTTAAACTTAGATATACCTTGCTCTAACATGATACTTTAATAATGTTGCCAATCCTCTGATAAGTTGTTCACAGCTGATATTTAGCCCCAGTACCTGAAACTTGAGAATCCACATTGATTCCCTTCATGTTCAGCCAGATCCATGAATATTAAATTGTGCTTGCCCCAAAGCAAAAGTATATTCACTAAGATACTTGCTGAGATCATGAGTCTCTGTGCCCCATTTTTAAAACAAAGGCATTAATAAGGAAGCAGAGGAAAAAGTAAGATATTCAAAAACAAGGAAAATGAAAATTCAGTATTTTTATATTGTTGTTAATGATGAGAAGTCATGTTTCAAAGAATCCTACTCTGAATTACCTTGAATAATGCAAAAAGAGGAGTATTTACAAGGCCGATAAAGAATTAGCTCTTCCTAGATACATTTTGTGATGAGACTGGAAAGCTATAGCAACAGCTCAAGAAATATTTGTAATGTGGTAAAAGCCTTCATGTAATGCCAGCTAATATAGGGATACACCTACAATCAATGGACAATGAACAATGGACAAGTCTTTAGGTCACAAAGCTGCATCAGATTACAAGTAGCTGGACAAGAAAGAAGAAGTTCAGATCTTTAGATTTGTAATTGTTCTAGTCTTATTTCTTTATTTAGTTGTTTGTTTATCAAATTTGTCACTGCCCATGTCCTCCCACCAGAGGGACTCTGGGCAGTTACCATCAAAATAATGGCAATAAGATCAAATAACATGTAACACAAGGGCTAGTGTCACACACTTCACTAAGTCACCAGTTCTTTTCATCATGATTTAAACAGTGGCCTGGTTTACATATAAGGCTATGATATAAACTATAATAAGTGGATTAACATACTAACTCAAAGTTCATCATCATTTATTACAATGGGTAAACCAAGTCTCCAGTCTGTCACAGAACATTCTATGTCCATTAAACAAAGAAATAAACCAGCAATTGTAGGAAATTCAACCAGGATCAGGTTTGTGGCATATACTTCCTCACACAATATTGGCTCTGAACAATATTCTTTAGCTAGTACGGTGTACCAGTTAAGATGCTGGTTATGTGCTGGAAGATCCAGGTTCTAGTCCACCCTTAACCACAGAAGCTCACTGAGTGACTTCTTGGGTTTGTCACCTACCTCACAGGTTGTCATTGTGAGGAAAAATAGGAGAAAGGCACTCTTTGCACATGCCTTGAGCTCTTGATTAAAAAGCAGGATATAAATATAATAAATGCTAATGCAAAATACAATATGCTTCCACACCCAAGTGAAAGAGGCACAAAATATATCAGCCACACATTGCCAGAATTAAATCTGCCAATCTGAATTAGTTGTTTAGGATAACCCTCTAAGAATTCCCCACTCCCCACTCCAAGAAATGAAGGGGGGTGGGTGGGATTAACCAGATGATAGGATTTCTCCATGGTAGTCCCTGTTGTCTGCAACACCCTCCCCACATTAGTTCATTCAGCCTCTACGCTCCTAATATTTTGTAAGCAATTAAAATTTGTATTATTCCAGTGAGCCTTCAGCACTTGCTGATTTAATTACAAATTTGTTTGTTTTAGTAGATTTCAATTTATACAGCATGTGTAAAAACAACAGAATAAAGAACTCTCCATAAACTCAACAAGAAACAGATCTTAAAACAAGCAATTATTCCCGAGGGAACTGGTTGTGGCAATGGCATTCAGGTGGAAAAGTACTAAGAGGTGTGGGGAAGTGCCATGCTAGGATTGGTGAAACTTATGGGAAGTTATGAAAGGAGAGAAGAACTGTAGTACTTAACAGCCATCATGCAAAATGAGATGCATGCATGATGGCTTCCTACCTCATTTCTTCTGGAAATCAAACCTAGTCTAGCCAATGAGACTTTTAGTTGGATTATGTACAGGCATGCACTATGTGTGAATGAAGAATGTGCAAGTTTTTAGTGAATAATAGAGTTGTAAATCTGCATTTGTTTCTACATGTCCTCAGGACAACAACTAAGAACAAATAGCTGTGTAAGTATTATACAAACCTCTTTATGAACCTCCATGTGACACTAATCCTCTGCATCACTCAAACTTGGTGCACAGGAAGAAAATAATTACATTTTGCAGGACTGCAGAACAGCTAGAATGGCTGCTTGCAAAACCTGCTGGAGGATTCAAGAGGGAGACATCTTCAAGAGCAGATTATTTTTCTAATTGGGCCCATTTATGAACCACAAAACTCTTTGTGAGCATGGATGTGTGATAACTATGGAATCTGGATTAGAAGTCCACAGATACACTCTATTTCTAGAAAGGCTGGAAGCAGGACTTACATACTATTGTTCTTAGATATGCCAGCTCCAATCCGTAAAAGGCATACAGCTATTATGACTATAGCTTTTTGAGAACTGTAACCTCCACACATTTATCTAACCCCTTACAAAATCATCTAAACTGACAGCCACAAGATCATCCATAATTTAACACATGTTCCATGAAGCAATACTTCCTTTGGTCTGTTCTGAACCTCCCAACGTCCAGCTGATCTGGTGAACCCCTTGAGGCCAACACTGGGTGAAACTGTAGAACAGATGATTAAGCAGTTGGTCCATAAGCTTTTAGGGGGGAAAAGTGTTTCTTAGCATCAGCTAGCGTGAGTTTATCAAAAATAAGTCATGACAACCCATCTTTTTTAATAGAGTGACCTGTTTAGTTTTGCATAGGAACGTGGTGAATATAACATACCTTCACTTCAGCAAAACATTCAACAAAATGTGGGTTTGGCTACCTTTTCTCTGTTGGCTTAGTCAAGGCTTGGCACAAGTCAAGACCAGGAATCCAATAAACAAACAACAAGTCTAAGGGAACAGACAAGGGATACAGTGAGATGGAATCCAGAGTTCAAAGCATGGCACAAGGTAAACATGACAGAACTGAGACTGCAAAAGTTGTTCTCAGCATTTTCTCTCAGGGAGGGAGGCCACTAAATCAGCCATTTTAAGCCACCACCCAGATGCACAGCTGAAGTACATTATTCATTAGAGTCTACTGTCCTGCCAGCCTGCTTCTTGACCAATGTATCTGACCTGCAGAGCTCAGCCCTCTGTTGTTGTACCTTTAAAGCACACTTATGCTTGGGACTTGGTGGGTGAACCTTAGAGTCTGAAAGGCTGTCAGGTGCAGATAGAGAGTCCTGGGGGCTTGCTGGATCAGCCAGAGTAGAGTTACTGGTTTCAGCATTGCTGGAATAACCCCCTCCAATACTATTATCCCTGGAAGCCCCTGGTTCTACTTCCTATTCTTCCTCATCAGAAGATGAATCCAGCAAGGCCATAATACTATCCTCAGATGGATACAGAGCTGGCTGAACAAATATACCCAACAGGTATATATCAGTGGTTCCAAGGGAAGTGTGGAGTTATGTATCCCAAGGCTCTGTTCTAGTCTTCTAATTTGGGGGGGCAAGAGGGAATTACTTGGATTAGGAGTTAAAAAAATGATTTGACAAACTAGAGCAATTGGCAGAAACCAGCAAAATGTCAACAGGTACAAATGTAAGGTCTTCCTGTGATAGGAAAAGTCAAAGGTATGATAGGGGAGACCATATGGGGCAGTGGTACATTCAAAAAGAATGTGTGTATCTTGGTGGATCAGAAGCTGAACATGAGCCAAGAGTGTAATGCAGCTGCAAAAATAGCAAATTCAATCCTAGGCTACGTCAACAGTAGTATAGTATCGAATTAAGAGAAATCAATATTCCTCTCTATTCTGCTTTGGTTAGATCACACCTGGAACACTACATTCATTTCTGGGCACTGCATTTTAAGAAAGAGATTGACAAACAAGATAGGTCTAGAGGAGAGCTACCAAGGTGATAAGTGCCTGGAGGGAAAAACCTCCAAGAAATGGTTGGAATCATTGGGTATGCTCAACCTAGAAAAAAGACGGGAATGCAGGCAGACACAATAGCTGTCTTTGAATATGGTTTTATTTTTTCTTTCTTATTATTCTGAACATTTTCATTCATTTTAAAACATTTAAGGAACAAAATAAATGACTGTGTAAAGAAAAAAAGAGTATTTGAAGAACTGTTCTATAGAAGAGAGGGAACTGAATTGTTGAAAGTTGTTCCAGAAGACAGAACAAACAAACAAAATAGGTTTATAATACAAGAAAGCAGATTTCATTTGAACATTAAGAAAAGTCTCCTAATGCTAAGAGCTATTCAACAATGGCACTGCCTCTTGAGGTGATGGATCCTCCTTTGCTGAACATGTTTAAGTACTGTAGATGGTGGGATGATGTAGCAAAGGATTCCTGGCCTGAGCAAGAGGTTGGTCCAACCCTTGATTTCTATGAATCTATGAAAATGTTCTTCACAAGGGATTATACAGTTGCTCTTTTCAGCAGTTTCTTTTCTACAATATTGTTTTTAAGGTGAAGCAGCCAAGGCAGGTCTGGTGACCTCCCCCATCCCCATCATTGTTGAGCTATGGTCTGTATGAGTCCCAGTGAACCCTGGCCTTCGTTTCTAGAACTCTCACCAGCTTTAAGATTGCTAGAGGTCATATGAGAATGCCCAGCACCTGCATGCAGATTTATTTAAGGCAATTGACTCATTAATGCATGTGATCTTCAGACCAGAGAAGGCCCATCTTCTTTGACTTGAAGGCTAACAGCAAAATTATGAGCAGTATAATCACTGCCAAATTATGCATCAGTAGGATCCTGTGACAAAAAGGAACCTTGGAGATGGGATATTTGCTAACCCTTTATTTTCTGGGTAGTTCCCTGCACTTCAAAAATTGCCAAAATCAAGCAGCTAAATTTTGTGGAAGAGAAGCTATGTATTCACAAAGGGCTTTGTGTGGGATCTCTAGTGACCCTCCCGTCTTTCAGAAGCCCTCTGCACTCTATCCTTACTGGTCAGGAGAGTGTCCTAATGCCCTGAAGAGGCATGCAGGGGGAAGGGGGCAGGATGGCATAGCATTGTATGCTGACAGCTCTATGTCCATCAATGAATGGTTTGAAATCATTATGGAAAAAAAGAATCACATGTGACTAGCACAATAATAATGCAGCAAAACAAAATGCCTAGCAATTAAGGAGGAAATCAGCCCAACAGTAAAACTATTGCATATATTTCAGTCATCCTCACTCCATTAGTTATATGGAAATTATACTGGCTTTTGTAATTACTAGGGATGATAGACAAATTTGTTTTGGTGCACATTTTGTGTGAATTTGCAGTTTCCAAACTGGGATACATTTGCATGCTGAAAGCCACAGTTTTAAACATATTACAGCCCCATTTGTAAATAAAGACTGAAATAAAAAAAATAAGTGTTCTATCTGGGGGGGAAAATAACCTGAAAATATATGTACAGTATATTAGTAATAAGCAGCATATGAAACAATTAGCAGCACTATCCACCCTACTCATCGGCTAAGAATTATCATGATGCATAGACAAACTAAATCAGTATTAGTCATTTATCAAGGCAGGAAATATTCCCATTCTAGTTTATAAAGTACAATTGCATAATATTATTGCTACCCTATGTTTGTAATTACATCACTTACATGCATTAAATGGTTCCCATAGTTGCTCTCTAGGAAATAATAAATTGCTTAATTTTAAGAGAGACCCATCTCATTAAAATAATTTAAGAGATGCAGCAGCATGACACAATTCATAATTTTTAACTCAGATTTTTATATTAAACCGAACAGAGTCCTGCTATGCTTGTTGTAGTAAATACCCCAACAGGAAAGAGCAGCATATAAAGAATTCCCTGCAGGTGATCTGGAAGCCATCACAGAAATAACTCAAATTATTTTCCAAAGTTCATTGCTATTGAGACGCAAGTTATCTTAATATATTTCATACTATTGCAGCAACCGAACACTAGCATTGCATCCATTTCTAAATCATGCAATCTCAACACAGCATCCAGGAGAACAGTTAGACCACATTGTTCTTGAACCTTAAACATCTGAGAAAATTTGTCCGCATAAATGCCCACAGTTGATATCAAATAAATATTTTAAAATTGTGAATCCATAATATAGTTTGATCTTATCCGTAATAGACAGGGACCTGCTACTTGAACTGCTGGTTAATCTTATCAGTGAAATCCTCAAATTATACCTCGATTCAGCTAGGGGATATTGTTCTGATTTTTTTTTTCCTCCCTAGCTCACAAAAAATACCATTACTCAGTGGCCTTGTTCACCCACAATGTTAAACTATGATTTATCATTAAGAGGTAGAACTGTTCCTGTCTCTTCACTAGAACTGCCATGGGAGGCATTAGGAATTGTGTAATGGTATGTTGGAAAGAACGTGGGAGACTGGGCAAAGAGGCGCTGCCAGAGGAACGGTCAGATAAGAGACAGCACAGCCTACAACTGGATACTGGGCAGGGCAAGAGACTCAGAAGGGACCCTCCCTAGTTTCTCGGACTGTAAAGGAGATGTGGTGGGGGGGGGAGAGAGGTGTACTTTTAGACTTGCAAGATTGATGTCAGCCTCCTGGGGTAAACCAGATAGGAATCACAACCAGATGAGCTAACTATTACTTTATTGTAATGCTACATTGACAGAATCTTGCAAGTCTGAAAGTACAATTCCCCCACCTACCCACATCTCCTTTACCTCCCTAGAAACTAGGGAGACTCTCTTCTGAGCCTCTTCCCCCACCCAGTATCCAGTCCAGTTGATGTGTTAAAGGAACAAGAAGCTTCTAAAGCTATGCAAAGCTTTAGCATTATATGTGAACCTAATCAATGTGTTAGGGTGGCAGAATTTGTTCTAACTTTGAATACGTTCTGTATAGTGAAATGATTTAGCATTACAACTGCTATCATAAACAGTATCCAACTTTTAGAAAGAGGAACAAATGTATCTTGTCTTTTGCTACTGAAATATAAGGTAAACACCAATGTAAGGAAAACTAAAATCCCCAAACTGTTTGGAACTATATTAGATCAAAATGAATTGCTAGTGCTTTAGGGTCACTTCAGGAACATAATGGCGAGATTGGGAAGAACAGAATATCAAAATAATAATGGGTTTTATTTTTGCAATATCAAAGAATGAAGATAGAAAAAGAATGGAGGAAATGCATTAATTACTGTCCCCAGTGCAGATATATTAATTATCAAGAAAGACTCAGTTAAAATGCAGAAGACAAAGCGGATGGGGTACAGCAGACAAAACATGTCTATTTTTTGTTAATAATTTGACAAGATTAGACTGGTATTGCTTTTTTCCTCCCTGACACACAGTCTTCTAGCAAAGCATGTGAACACGCTCCTAGACAAGTGACGGAGAGTATTACACAAGGACCTAAGAAAACTATAAAACGATCAAAGGCTGCTTCAATATCATAATGTATAACTATAATGGGAAAGTAGACAAGATGATAAAAAGAAGTAGATGGCTTTGAAATGCATGTCTGGAAAGGGGGGAAGCTACACCCGCAGGATTTTCAAATACAAACTTGAAATAACAGTGCTTTTTCTCACAAGAGCATCTGAGGAAGCAAACATGATATTAGAAAGCTTTTAAATGAGAGATCTTCCTCCTTTTGAGAAACTAACAGAATTCTTACATGGAATCCAGATGATTCAGTTCAGAACGGAACAACAGAACAGGGATATAGAGCATCAGGTAGAAACAAAGAGGAAGTTAGAGAAAGGGCATTTAAGTTAATTCAGGTTGCAGGCTGATTAAAAATTATGACACAAATAGAAGGTGATGTCTGAATGCAATGGGCAGCAATCACACAGAAAGCAAAAATGGAAAAACTAAAAATACTGACAGCACGATAAATGACAACAGAAAGAAAAGCTCAGATTTTCCCTAGCAACTTAGGTGGGTTTGGTTTAATTTATATCTCACTCATCCTCCACACTTAGCTAAAAAAACCCCACAACATAGCCTAAATAAAATGAAGGATGATATACTGTCCATGTTTATACATGCTGTAAACAACTTAGCACTTGCTCCTGAGTGACACTGTTTGAAATGGCCCTGCAAGAGCTAACCCTCTATGCCAACTCAAAATCTCATAAAAAAGCATTGCACAAGAGCATTGGCCCGTCTCATGTGTGTTGCCATAGAGTTCAGAAACATATATAAGGGTTCCAAATCAGGAAGGCTATGTATATTGGCCATGCTTCCTTCCACAAAATATGTCCATTCTACTTCAATTATCCCAGACCATTTTCTTTACCCAAGATCAGGAATTGAGGCTGTGGGGCAGGCACACATGGAGGGTGCAGAGGATATAGGAAGTAAAAGTCCCTTCCCCCTCTCTGCTTTGAACCCTGTTCTACTCGGAGACCATGAAGAAGGTTCTAATGAATGATGATAGTGCTATCCATTCAACCATGTCCAATTCTTGGTGATTCTATGGACCAGCTGTCTCCACATTTTCCAAACCTGTATGGCTACTTTTAGTTGTTTTATGCTCTGGTTGATGTTGGCGCTGATGGCATCTAGCCACCATGTTTTTTGGCAGCCTCGTTTCCTTTTACCACAGACCATTCCAAGCATAACTGCCCTTTCCAGCAAGTTTGATCGCATGACATGGCCGAAATAAGTAAGGCAGAATTTTGTGATTTTGCCCACAAGCAATATGTATGGTTTTATTTGCTCCAGTACTTGCTTGTCACCTTTGCTGACCAAGGCATGCGCAGGAGCCTTCTCCAGCACCACAGCTTGAACAAGTCAATTTTCCTCCTGTCTAGTTTTTTCATGGTCCAACTTTTGCAACCATAGGTAGCTACGGGAAACACGATAGTGCAGACTAACATGCATTTAGTTGCCACGCTAATGTCCTTGCTTCTTCATACTCGATTCATGCTCATCATTGCTGTGTAACCCAGTGCGATTTAACGCTTTATTTTTGGACTGCATTCACTGCTTTGATCTATCTGTAATCCTAGGAAACTGTATTCTTGTACACATTCAATCACTTCACCATCAATTGATATTTTGACATTTTCATTTCTCACAGTGGTCATGAGCTTGGTCTTTTTGATGTTGAGGAAGAGGCCAAATTCCTCACTTTCTTCTTTAATCCTTTTGATCAGATGTTTCTGGCCTTCTTTGGTTTCTGAGAGGAGAGTTGTGTTGTCAGCATATCAAAGACTGTTGATGTTCTTTCTTCCAATCTTTACTCTGATTTTAGATTCTTCAAGTTCCAGCTTCCTCATGATCACTTTGGCATACAGGTTGAATAAGAAAGGTGAAAGAATGCAACCTTGCTGTACCACTTTCTCCATCTTGAACCAATCAGTATCTCCATATGGGATTCACACAGTGGCTCTCTGATTTGTGTACAGCAACTGCACCAACTTGACCAGATGTGTTGGCACCTTTTTATCTTTCCTTGTTTATATTGAACAGTGCCCCGATAATTTTATTTAAAATCAGGGTAGAACATCTGATGAAGTTAGGCCAAAGAATCAAGGGACTCCATTATGCCCAGCAGATGACCTGTTGCAGAGAAAAGGGGAAGTGATACAGAAAGAAGACTGGCAATTAACTAACTAGGCCAAGGAATTTGTACCACAAGGAGGAAGCAAGAATCTGCCCAGCAACAGGAATCTGGTGGGATAATAAAATAATAAGCAAAGAGGTGTGAGGAGGAAGATTTCTTGGCCAGACCCAAGACCTCTGCAAAACTGCTGTCTTCCCCAATTCCCTGATCAGGGCATGGCCAGGCTAACTGAGGGATAGAATACTGTATGTGTTGTGTGAATGATTTGGGGTGCATGTGAAGGGAATGTTTCAACTTTCAGTAAAGGACATCAATAACACTTCATTGTTTCTGAATCTCAGTGTCTGGTATTGCTTGCTATAGAAGATTGAGTCACCTGTCTGGAGACTGCTAATCACCCCTCTGTATCAGTGAGGTGCAAGCTGTTAACCAATTAGATGAGAAAGCAAGGGCCATCTCATTAGAGCTGAATTCCCATGTAACGTTTTTAAACAAGTAATCAACAACAGATCTTGCTTGAAAGATGCAAATTTCCCTCTGTCCTACATCTATCTTACCAATCTGCACCTGGAAGGGCAGCAGAAACTGCTGAAGTGCTTCAACATCAGATGATACCATTTAATGGCTAAATCTTTTTGACATCAGCTAAGTCTGGCTGCATCGTATAAATTCCTGGATTTCTCAGTGACACAAACAAATGTTTCAAATATTAGGAAAGGTAAATGAAAAGAAGGGACTATAATGAAGATTGACATTTGGGCAAACAATAAATTTATTTTTCTTAAATTTATTAGAAAGGATAAAATGCTGGCAGCAGGTACATATCTTTTCTGTTTTGAACATAGCCATTCCCATCAGGTATTCTATTTCTTTGAGCTTATACAAATAGATTTTGGTTTTGTTATCATAATTGTAGGGTTTTGCCCGTTCTGCTGGTAGTGTGGCTTCTTCTTGCACAACTTAGTAAGATATCCTTGAACTAAAATTAGAAAAACACTAAGAAAATCTGACAGCCTAGGGAAGACTGTATTGTTCTGAACATTTAAAAGATCAGATATAACCATAGCAGCAAAAGTAGAAAAGCTAGTTCACAGAAATTCCTCCCAAATTAAACATTAGATACTATTGTCATTTTCAACTGTGACAACTGACCCCAAAACATGTAGACTTGTGTGAATCA
Organism: Candoia aspera; assembly: GCF_035149785.1. Lineage (NCBI taxonomy): Eukaryota > Metazoa > Chordata > Lepidosauria > Squamata > Candoiidae > Candoia > Candoia aspera. The sequence goes on along the minus strand of NC_086159.1, from coordinate 55,458,886 downwards.
CTGTTATAAATTGAAGAAATGTATACTGAGATACTTTGAATCAGACAACAAAAAATAATAGTTTTCAAGACCAATCAAGGGAATAATTCTGTCCTTGAATCATGATTTTGTATAATAGACCATCTCCATATATGATGAACAAAGCTGCTAAATATGCAGAAGCAATCTGCTACTGCATAAGGAGGTCATTGATTATAAAGAAAGCTTTTGATTTAAATAAAAAGATGTATTCCAATGACTCAAGGTGTATGTCATTGAAAAGCCCTAAAATAAACATGAAATGAGGTCCTCTGATGCACTGAAAATAAAGAGAAAAATTATTAGGATAAAAAAAAAGGCAAGGAAAAATAGGTTGACTATGTGTGCCTATATGCACGAGAGTTCTTCAATTTAATTTCAAGATAAAAGAAGAAATAGCATCTCCAAATAATTTCCAAAGATAGTGACTTGAAAAGTAAAGATATTGAAAAGGAAATGAATGTGTCATATGTCAAATAATAAGAATTAACCAAGAATTCACCCCCCAAATGATAAAATGTAGAGAACACAAAAGTATGCTTAGGCACTCTCTTTCAAGTATGCAGCAAATGCTCTAAGAAAGGAGGAGGTTTCCACTATTAATCCCTACTCTCACACCAGTGACTTCATGAGACATGCCCATGAGCAGCCATGTGTTCTGTATTAGTGTGAAAAGGCCTACATGTCTGACGATGGCATGAAGACGTTATATACATGGCTGCCAGAAGTGAGGCCAGGGCATACCTTTCAAATAGGATCTTTCCAAGGTATATGCTGTTTTTGAACAACCTTAAGAATATACTAGGGACAGTATATCTAATATGATAGCAATATATCTGATTCCCATTCCCCTTAAAGATAAGCAACTAAGTGTGAGCTGTGCTAAACCAAAGAAATTGAAGTAGATAAGAGGGGGGAAAAAAGGCTAAATACAGTTTATACTATCAGCATTTGCTAAACCTCTCCATTACTTTCTATTCTTGAAAATGATCCTTCTTCTACCATGTCCATACACGGCTTCATGTATTGCCTTTGTGCACCTCTCTCCCTTTGAAGATTTCATCAACTTCATCCAGCCATGACTTTTTTTGGTCCTCCCCTGCCTCTACACCATATTACTATTCCTTTGTATATTTGTTTTATGATTCAATCCTTATTCATTTTTCTTATGCAATAGAACCATTTCAAAGGATGTTTCATAATGGTCACTCATTTTTGTATTCAGTCCAGAGAAGGGGAACTTGTATTAGCAATCCAAGATTGCAAATCTGCAGTCATGCTGTCTTTCCAACAATGAACAGCAAGATTTTTTTGTTCCCACCATGGGGAATAGGGGTTATGATTCACCATGTAATAGTAAACCATTTTTTTGTACATAAGTCAAATGTAAATTCACATCTTTAAACTATATTAAACTTTTTAACACCAAAATGTACTTTTATGTTTCTCCTGAAATGCCCAACTATCACTTACATAACAAAATGGGCAGAAGTACTCTAATCCAGAGCCAGTGTCAATTTCCCCATCTATTTTCCCATCTTTAGTAAACATGGTTCCAAGATACACAAATTCATCTACTTGCTGTAACTTGCAATCATTCACTCAATTTTTTTCTGTCAAGCACAATGACTCTAATTTTTTTATGCTTTAATTTTCAGATCCATATTCCTTGGTGCATCATACAAGGTAACATTCATTGCAAATCATTTGAGTCCTCAGCCAACTACAAGCCATTGTCTGCATACAAAAGTACAAATACATTCCCATTTCCAGCCAGCATACCTCCACTCTAATCACAAGGCATTCATAAATACATTAAAAAACCAAGAGATCATCACATATGCTTGATGTTGAACCATAGCCCTGACCAATAAACATGGCACTTGTTCTCATATACTTTGCTTTCATCCTTACACCACATTCAGAAACCAATCTTCAACATCATAATTGCACAAAAATTCTACAATATCATGCTTTTTCTCTAAAGCACTAAATATCCAATAAGCTTTCTTACATTCATGCAAGTTCAGTGACCTAAGCAAAAATTTTGTCTATCACCTACCCATCATAAAGCTGCAATGTACTTTCCAAATTTTGCTTAGTCTCCTCTCATGCATTTTTCTAGCTCCACCTGCAGCCTTATCATTTTCCAACATTCACACTGGATTTCTGACTTTCTCAATGTTTTCTTGGACGCTAACATTTATAGCATTCACCCTTCAACATATGACTGTATAATATTCTTCCTATTCCCTTGTTTCACAATAATTGCATAACTGTTATTCTTTTCCCATTCACTCTGCTAGAATTTATTGTAGTCTTTTCCAGCCACTCCTAAAACTTTTTTTTTTATTTCCATGAAAATCACTATGCAGTTTCTCTGCCTTTTTATATCTTAGACGTTTCTTCTTTCCTTAGCTTCATTTTCTTTTGTCTCTATATACAAATATTCAATATCTTTATCTCATCACTTTTTCCATCAGTTGTTTTTTTACATGCATTTTCCCTTCATCCATACTTTCACTTCATCGTTCCACCAAACACATTTTCTACTTTCCATTGCTCTATCTCCACACACTCCTGTGATACTTTGTGACATATATCTTCTTACTATTTCAAGAAGATTCCACATTAATTTTTTTTGTAGCCACTTTCCATTCATTCTGTCATGAATTGAGTTCATTTGTCATACTTCTTCATATACTGTAGAGTTCATACTTCTCTTCCTGTAATCTTTCCACCTCCATTCTGTTGCTTCTGTTTCTTTCTCTTTATGACAATTTTGCCCAAGAATCATTCTTGTCAATATATATATATATATATACATACACACACACACACATTGTAATATAAACAATGCAGCACAAAAACATTTATTGGAGTGTTATTAATAAAATGCAGACTGAAATAAAAATCTTCAAAGGGTTCATAAAAAAGGATTCTGAGGGATTTGTCCACACCTCTGAAAATAAATTTCACAGATGCTGAGGCACTGCTAAGAATACTCTGTTGATTCACAGATGTGGTAATCCAGTTTCTCTTAAAGTAATAGTATCTGGGCTTGAGCACGTCCACAATCATATAAGAGATTGTTCCTTGACAATACAGTATGTGTACATTTTTACAGAGAATTACAATAACTCAAACTATACTAAATTGTTTACAGACAATTTAGAAGAATTATTCTTTAAGTTCAGGCATCCTGAGTTGTCATCTATTATTTCATTGACAAGACTGAATTTACATCTAAAGAAAGAGGTACACAAGCTTTGACTATCAGTATACACACTTGGAAGTCCTCTGACTGTATTAGCATTTCTTCTACCAACTTTTTTTTAATGCAGAATAAGAATCCTCATGCACTAGAAATCTACAGAGCAAACTCTGCCCTTTGTCTGTTAATTCAACTTGATGCCCTAGTTTCTCAATTCTCTTGAACAGGATAAAATGCACTTAGAGTAGTTGATTTAACCTGTCAAGCTGAAGGGTATGTAACATGTGCATCAGCTCTAATTCAATTGTTGAAAAGTAAGGATGACTTATCTTGACTTTGTCTATGGGGCAGTCAAGGGAGAATTGCTAAATGAGACATAAATGTGAACTTTCAATACCCAATACACCTAGTATTTATTTTAGGTATTGCTGAGTTTTTATGCTTTATAGACCTTACAGATATCAGCCAACTTGTTTATACCATTCCTATAAATATTTTGAAGTACTTCTGGCCACAATATTCTTATGTCCTATCAGTGGTTCTTCCTCACTTGTCCATAATTTCAGCACAAACACGCTTTGTGTAACCATTCTGTTCTGCCATGTCCTCATGATGTTGCCATCCCCAGCCCAAACTTCTGGCAGCTTAAAGTTGTCCTCAGCTGTTCCAGTTTTAAAGTAGATTTTGCCCTTTCTTCTGGCACAGAATGTGATCTTGCACCACTGACAGTTGGATTGCTAAGACAGCCAAGGATTAGGATCTGTCCAGCTTCTAGTGGTCACTTTAGTCTACTAGGGGCACATCATCTCTTGGTTGCTGGGCACTTTCTTCCTTTGTACTAGGTGCCAGCACTGTTGTTTTTTTTCCTTAATTTCATATTCCACTTTGTTCAAGAATATATCCATGACTGCTAATAAGAATACAATGAGTTACAGAAGGGCAGCAGTATAAAATCAATCACAAGGAGGGGGAAGTGAACACAAGTCAATAGAACAGCGTTCAGTTAAAACTAACATAAAGTCAAGGCATGCAGAACTTCAGGTGCTAGGAAAATAGATCAAAGGAAGGAAGGAAGGAAGGAAGGAAGGAAGGAAGGAAGGAAGGAAGGAAGGAATCATCAACCATATGTGAGACTAAGTGCAGTAAAAATGCAACGATCGTTTCTTCACAGGAGAGAAATCAATCCAATTATTATGCTTCTAGAGTTCTTCTCATTCGGATAATCGAGATACATAGATAATGCAATAGCATTGGCTGCTAATGGTTCGCCCTATAAAGAAGCAAAGTTCTTATGAAACCAAATGTGATGACCAGTCATCTGGATCTACAGGAGCACTGTAGAGTCATGTAGGAGTCTGTACGGTACTACGTGAGTACCGTAGAGTCATGGGACTGTATTCAGAGTGATTTCTGTTAAAAAATGGAACCATTTGAAAGTGCAGGAGTGGATCAATGAGCTCAGGCACACCCAATTTTAAATGAGGATCAGAATGGTAAACACAATTAGAAATGACTGACAGGCTTTTAAAAGCAATTGCACCATGTAAGGATCACTGATCAAAATGGAACACAGCTTTTTTTTACCTCCAAACACCTGCCTTTGAAGAAGTACTTTGGGAACGTAACACCAATTCACAGCAGGTTGATGACAAATATTTCATGCTAAAACTTAATTATTTGCTGATGTTGCCATGGTGTTAATGATAAAATTGGGCATTTGATAATGTGCAGGAACTTAGTATTATGTCAGTTGTGGAAGTAACAGCACTGTCAGTGTTTATTCAGAAAGTCATTATGCAATCCACTGTAGGAATTTAGTAACACTGTAAAGCAGGAATCCCCAAGTTTTTCAGCTCCTCAGCCCCTTCATGAAGTTTCAGATTGTTCATTGACCCCCCAAAATTTATTATATGAACATAATTTAATAAATACTACTTTAACTAATAGTGTTACAAATAACAACAACATTGACCCCTTGGATAGTCCCATTTACCCTTAGGGGTCAATATTGACCACTCTGGAGAACTCTGATGTTGAGAATATTAAATTACAGAAACAGAGAAAATAGAGATAGCTAACTCCCATAAACACCGTATCATTTTATTTTACAAACGCAAAACATCAAAGCAAATATTATACCCAATTGTGCGCATTTTGTATTTACAGACTTAAAGAACAGTTGTGGCATGGCTCAGCTTTAACTGAGTAAAAACAGTGGGGCAGAGCAAGAAACACCAAGGAAGATTGGATACCTTCAACACCATGTTTATACCAGCAATGATCTATGGCTAAATGTGTTGATTCTAAAAAAACTGATGTGGATAAACCTGGATGTATGCAGTGCATGAGAGAGAGGCAAGTGCTAAATATCTCAAAGTCTGAATCTGAAATATAGAAATTTGCCACAAGACGAACTTCCAAGACATCAGTAAATTAGTACTAAATGGAAATACAGGTGGGCAGGGCATGTTGTCCACAGGTGGACCTGAAAGATGACACTCTGGTGTCCCTATAATTTCTTATGTCCACATAGTCGATCTTCTGTGAAGATGTATGGAAAAACCTTGGTCCAGCTGGAACACCTTAGCAATGGATTATGTTTGTTTGTTTGTTTGTTTATTTATTTATTATTTTATAAATTTATTGACTGCCCATCTCTCCCCTACGGGGGGGGGGGGGACTCTGGGCGGCTTACAACAGAACAGGATTAAAATTCAAAACCATTACAATACAAAATACAGTAAAAATACAGATATAATAAAATCTACATGGCAAAAAGATCTTAATCAGTCCTTGAGTGTAATAGGTCCCTCAGAATCACTTTACGTCGCTAGCCATCCCCAGGTGTAATTTCCCCCTCCCATTCCAAGTCTGCAGACAAAACCAGGTCTTTAATCTTTTGTGGAAGTCCAGGAGCGAGGGGGCTTGTCTCACCTCTGGGGGAAGGATGTTCCAAAGGCGGGAGCTACAGCAGAGAAGGCATGCTTCTGAGACCCCACTAGATGAAATTCTTTTATATATGGGGTCCATAACATGCCCCCCTGCATGACCGGATGGGGCGGGTCAATGTAATAGGGATGAGACGGTCCCTCAAATATCCTGGTCCCATGCCATGTAGGGCTTTAAAGGTGATGACCAAAACCTTGAATTGGACGGAAGCAAACTGGGACCCAGTGCAGCTCATACAACAAAGGTATTACGCGTGCAAATCTTGGGACACCCAAGATTGTCCGCACAGCCGCATTCTGGACCAGCTGTAGCTTCCGGATATTCTTCAAGGGTAGCCCCATGTAGAGCTCATTACAGTAACCTATATGGGAGATGACCAGGGCATGAGTGACTGTTCAGAGGGTCTCTCGGTCCAGGAAAAGTCCAGAAAATTATATGCAATACAAGCATCTGTTAATATTGTCGCTTTGGGCAGTGAACTATCAAATAAATTCCACAATCATAAAATAATGCCACAATGTAGTTCTGGCAAGCAGGGTGGGTTTTATTCTACCGCTTCATTTGAGTTGATATATCTGCATGTATAAACCAAGCCCCCAAAAGAAATGCTCCTAGAAAAAGTACCATAGAACATAGTCTTGATAGCCTCTGACATGCTAACTTCTTTTCAAATTAGTCAAGAGTAGTTGCAGGGGCTAAAACCAAAGGTCCCTTTATTATATCGAAAAAGAGTTTAGCGTATAAATTTTCAATCAGCCTCTGTGGGATATTTGAACTTTAATGTTTTATTGCTCTATGAGAGGACCCTCTCACCACCCCAAGCGTTGCTGTTTAACCCCCTCCCGTTTTAATAACTTCTTATATTAAGCAAATTCACTTTTTACTTATGATGTTGATTTTTCCAGGAAGTTCATCTATTTAAACTATTTTCTCAGGGAGTTCAATTTAGCTTTGTCTTTCAAATTAACCTAACACATATTTTAGCCTTCTGCAGTGGAAATTAAGTGTTCCTCAAACAATTATGTCCCAACAGATTCTTCATCCTACCAGTTTGAAGTCATTCCCTTTTCCACTTGTTATCCTAGTCCTCACAAAATGTCATCACCTTTGTGCGTCGGCAAATCTGTCCTTCTAGTGTAACTGCTATCATTCAAGTCATTTACAAGGTTTTACAAGGTTCTAGAAATAGGGCTGCTTCAGACTACATTAGTTGCTGACTGTTATCAAAATATTTAAGAAAACTTCCTTACACAAAGAAATGAGAAAGTACTAAGTAGGGTTGTGCTTGGATCAAAAGTGATTTTGAAGAGGTTTTTGGATCATAAGAAAGCACAAGCCTAGCATTTCTTCAAAGCTGGTATGTCAGCAACTCATTAAGGTAGATGCTTCTTTTTCCAGACTCACAGAAAAGCCTAGGGGGTGAAAAAACCTTGCTGTTTTTAATGATGTGCTACACTTACACTTCTGTGCATTCCAAAGCAACCTCTTCCATATATGCAGCTTAAAGTGTATCTGGCCATAATGGTATATTTGGTAGAGAATGGGTTGACAAAAATATTTTGGAGTTCTCCAAACATAAAGTTTTGGTGGGTTTCAACCTACCATCCTTGGGGTAGCTTCCGAAGCAGCACAGGAGCTCGTGCCCAGTATGACATCATTTTGACCCTGACTCAGGTGAGTGGCCATATATTAAACCTGTTTTTTGTCTCAGATCACACGCAACATAATTTGAAAGTGGAAGGTATTAACATCTAACTTTTGTCACAGTGAGATCACTCTCATTTTCCTATAGAGCTGAGTGTTGCTATCAGATCTCACAGGGAGGATGGTCTAATTTCATTGCTCCACTCCAGATGCTTAATGGATCCTCTTGCTTTGAGAAAGCCATTAAAACCTGGGTATTCTACAAAATCTTGGTAGTAGATTTGTGATGAAGGCCCCTCCTGCTGTGGGTTTGGCTTCTGTTGGTAGTTCCTTGGTGTCCTGTTGTTTTGTTTTAGCCATGATTTTACTCTAATGTTCACAGCATTTTGTAAGCTGCTTAGTCTTGTTTGGATTAGAGCAGAACAATAACAAACAAACAAACAAACAAATAAGTTTCATTAAGGTGGCATCAACAACTCTTTCAGAATGAAAAAATACACAAAGAGAATACTTAACAGCTATAGAATGGTCAAATAAAGGTTCCAAACAGGAGTCATTCTTTTGTTGCCCAACCACAGGAAATAACAATCAATTGCAGGGAGAAAGATGCAAACAGAACTGGAAGATGAGAGAGGGAACATATTATATATGATAACTGAGATACACACCAGATATACTGTGATATACAGTCCTCTAATCACCGATCAAAGTATAGCAATTAACAAAAAATGAGAATTCGTTAAAATACATTTATTGGGTAACTTAACAATAGGTACTACGTCTATACATTTCAACATAAAAAATATGGATTTAAAAGAAGTAGAATTCATGACCATTCTTTAACTGATATTAAAAAAGCAATGACATATAGTTTTAAGACCAAGCAAAACCTAAGATACTGAATTTCTCAGTTCATTAGAAAGCAAGTATCTCTGCTTGTCAATACAATAAAACTTGACCTCTGACTGAAACTGTGACTAGTTGAACTTGTGCTGGGAGTAGTGGGAAACATTTATAAAAACTTTTTGGATGATTTAAAAATAACTACTTTCTATTTCTGGTTTAATACTATGCCTAAAGATAACCTGTTTCAAAGTCTTATTAGGGGGAAAAAAAACCCAGCAGGATGCACAAGTTACATGAAATCAGTGATAATTTAATGTATGATAAATTCATGTCAATTTTTAAAGTTGCAATGCCTGATTTTATAAACTGAGTCTGAAATTTCTAATTCAGTGTTTACATACACATGCCTCCAACTTATATCAAATATATAGTATCACAATTCAAGAGAAAAAATACATTTTTATTTCGATAAGGATATAAAACAGAGTGCATGATATTTGCATTTCATGTACTTTATTTATTATAAACTTTATTTAATTCAGCTTTAAGGCTGCTTATAAAGACAAAATACATTTTAAAAATCTGATTCTAAAGAAAAAAAATCAGCTTGACATGTTTTGATGCCCAGAATTAATATAAAATAAATTAGTAGAGGTATGACACCTTTTCTATTTGCTTTTGGTTCCTTAACTTTCAAAACCTTGTTTTTATAGCACTTTTCATAGAAAACACCACTGAATAGCCTTAAAAAAATTACTAAAGGACAATACTATGCTAAACAAAGCACATACCTACACATCAAATATATTTATTTTAATTAAGTTTTGCGAACAGAAGAACCCATAATAATATAAAACCATTTTGATGCATTATGAATCACCTGTTAAAAATAAAGACAATCTAGATTTTTGGTAAATATTTATAGAGCCAAACAATAAAAAGATGTATAGCAATAAAATTCCTAGTGAAAATGTGTGCAAGTAGATTCATTTTAAAAGGAAAATTCCTACTCCCTGTGTCATACCCAATTAAATTCTCAGGGTAATGACCCCATTTGCATACAGAACAGAACCCACAAGTGGGAATTTTAATGGGCATACCACCTGAGTACATTAATTGAGAGTGACACTACTTGAACTAGTTTTGTGCTTACCCCACTGAAAATTCTACTCATATTATTTTTAATGTCAAGCTACAAGTCAAATTTCCAGATGATGGACTTGTTCTTTTTTAAGCATTGAATTTGAATAAAGGATTGTTTAATTCTATTATGCATTTCACAGCTTTGCTTTAAGTAATCTGTATGTCTGATTTTTCACCATTGCTTCATTCTTTTCCCAGTGATTGGAATTTAATTTTCTTCATTAATTTGAGTATAATTACATTAAAATAATGCCTCTCAACATCTAATTTGCTTTTGAATGGGCCTTTAATATGTATTTTAATAAAAATATGTGTTAGTTAAATGCACAGTAGTTTACTGAAATGTAATTGTGTAAATGTTTCATTAAACTTTAATAAACAGAACAATTTAAATATTATTTTATTTTACTTATTTTACTTATATTTAGTGTCCAGTTAAGAAAGTTATTTGCAACCAAACCTTGTATCTTGGTTACCAACTCTGCTTTTTTTTGGCCACAGACAGTGGTCATGACCTTGAAGGTTATTGTAGATTATGAGCCATCTCTTGAAGCCTATTATATAATCAAGGAGTTTATCCTTCATATCACAGAACAGGTATATTAAGAGTTTTATTTTATAGGTACACTGGCAAAACCATATTGTTTAGTCATTATTCACTTTACACTAAATATGCAGTCTAATGCAGTACTAATACAAACTAAAAAAAATAATGGACTATGTACAAGCAGATTACTTTAAGGATTGGAGTAATACTATAATGGTTTCATTCTAATACACTCCAATGGATGTATTAGGAAAAAAGACATGTTTTCCCAGCATTAAAAAAAATGCACTGATTTTCTTAAGAGTAAGATTGTCAATTTCTGGGATCGCATGTAGCCTCATACTAAAACATTGCTCTCCCAGCACTTGGAAATTATTGGAAGTTTATATCCAGGAAAGCTATATAAACAATGTTTGCCTATTACTTTTTCATAAAAAGGAGTATTAAGTTGCTATGAGAGCCAGTTTGGTGTAATGGTTAAGGCATCAGGCTAGAAACCAGAAGACCATTAGTTCCAGTCCCACCATAGGCACAAAGCCAGCTGGGTGACCCTGGGGCCAGTCATACACACTCAACCTAGGAAGCAGGCACTGGCAAATCACTTCCAAAATCCTGCCAAGAAAACTGCAGGGACTTGTCCAGGCAGTTGCCAGGAGTCAAACCTCTTGAAGGCAAACCTCCCCCTGCAAAAGTTGCATACTGTTAAGTTCTGCATCAAAGAACTCTCTCTTCTAGAAATGAAACTTTTAATGTGGCCTAATCATGTTCCCTTCAACCAAACCTACCTTAAGATGAGAATTTGCCTATAAATTGTGAGTCTTCAGTTTTCTTTCCACTATAATTGCAATGAGATTGTAAAATGGCTTTGAAACACTGTGATTTAATCTGAGCCATCCAAGTAGAATTCAAAGCCCGAAAGTCCAACCAACTGGACCTTCTGTGATTCTGCAAACAAATCAACATGTTGGAAATGCACACATTTTTTTTCTAATGAATTGAAAGTAGTTGTAACATTTGTTGCTGTGGGGAAAAGAGGAGAAGGAAGGAGTATTAGGTATGTTCACTGCCTTGAGGCAGGATATAAAACAAACAAATTTCCTTTCATTGCATGATATATCGTTATAGTTAGGAACCTTCCCTCTGGCTTGGGGTTTTTGAAAGATTCCCATGTAAATCTTTCCCCCGGTGTCAGCCTTGTGAAGTAGACCAGACAGAAAACACAGCCAGATGAGCTAATTCTATTTTATTATGTTACATTAACAGAATCCTTCAAGTCTCAAAGTACATTTCTCCCCCATCCCCTTTACAGCCCAAGACTAGGTGGGACCCTTCTGAGCCTCTTGCCCTATCCACATTCCTGCTGCAGGTTAAGTTGCTTTTTATCTGATCATTCCCTTGGCTGCGTTTCTTTTGCCTGTCTCCCAAAGTCATTCCCACATACTATTACATCACATCTGCAGTGTTCCATTTTCATCCCAGAAGTACAACAAACTTTATTATAGCCAGAGTGCTTTGCCTAACAACCACAAATGGGCTGAAAAGTCAAGAGAGTGATCTTAAGTATGAAATACAAGGCCTTCCCCTAACATGTGTGCATGCATGACACATCTAAAAAGGGATCAGGCTTCAATCACATGGTTTCAACCACTGCCTTGACTTTTTTGACCACCTCCATCTCCACAGATGTCCCTGGCTTACCTCAGTTTTATCTACTCTTAAAGTAATGTACAATTTATACCCATTTTACTTTTAATTGTTTGACTGGACTACAGCAGCTGAATTTTCCCAGGGTGCTCAATCCAACAAAACTGAAAGGTTGTAGACTGGCAAAAGTTGCTATAACCCAGGGTTTCTCAACCAGGGTTCCATGGAACCCTAGGGTTCTGTGAGAGATCACTAGGGGTTCCCTGGGAGATCATGATTTATTTCAAATTTGGGCAACTTCACATTAAAGAGGTAATTTTACCTCTGGTCAGAGGAGATGGGCGGTGACAAATTTGATAAATAAAATAAATTTGATAAATAATTTTTATTCTTTATTTTTAGTTTAAGAACATCGTTAATACATATATACAGGCCTACACATGAAACAAATATAATAATTTTGTAACTTCTGGGCTATATTGCCCGGGGCCTGAAAAATATTTCAGAGGTTCCTCCAGGGTCAAAATGTTGAGAAAGGCTGTTCTGCAATATTACAATAGTGCAGCATAAGCAAAATAAAAATAGTACTTTATGAGTCTACAGTGGAGAAAAAGCAGTTAAAAAGCAAACACTGGATGGAATTCAACCCACTAGTTTGTCAGAACCTCTCAGTGTGTGGGCAATGGGACCACTGCCACTACACAAGGAAAAGTGTTCCTACTGTCCTGTAGTAGATAGTACCAGCCAGTTCAGCTATAAAGACAAGTCAGTTAGTAAACACGTAAGACTGTAAGAAAATACTTGGGCAGTGGAAGGAGGGGGGATGTTTGTGATGTAAATGTATGCAATTTAGGATTGTAAATGGATGTGCATGGTTGACCTTAGAATGATTTAAAAATATACTTTTAATGAAGTAATCAATGATTTTCTCATAAATGCAGCTAAAGCCTACTTCACCTATTTTCAAATCAAGGACTCAGTTGTAAGCAAAGCAACAAAAGGTTGGCAGAGTGATTTGAAAGCAAGTATTACAGGGCACAAAGGCTATGATCCCAAAACACTTACTTTAAACTGATTTTGCATTTCATTTAAAGGCTTCTAAAGTACACATTATGTTTTACCCCTTGGATGCTACGAGAATGTTTACTTCTAAATAAACGAAGGCTGGCCTTGGTACAGAATCTGGAAATAAAGTATTAAACATATAATAAAGATTCTTGCTTAGTTTTTAATATATTATTGTACAGTTTTGTGTGGAAACGTATCAGTGCAAAAAAATCACATGCTATTTAAAAACAGAGAAAGCATGGAATATAACATTTGTCAATATTTTAGAACCATACCAAAATCTGGGGATGGAACAATTATGTTAGTCCAAAGCATGGCAAATAAGCACTGAAAGTTCAAAACCATATTGCAATTTTCTGAGGAAGCTTGACAGAAGCTGAGAGTGACATGACGGACTAAGACTCAGTTCACACATCGCTCTAACCAATAATTTGGTTTGTCTGAACTTGGCATGTTTAGTGACCCAAATCATTGAGTTTGTAAACTGTGGCATATGGTATATAGGTAAATCTTTCCTGCTCTCAAGCATTCTGGTAACTAGGCCAGAGTTGTGGTGGTGGTGGTGGTTTTTGCTCCTCCAAGTCAGTGTTGACTCCTGGCAACTGCCTGGATTAAGTCCCTGCAGTTTTCTTGGCAAGTTTTCTTTTCAGAAGTGGTTTGCCATTGCCTCCTTTCCAGGGCTGAAAGGGAATGACTGGCCCAAGGTCACCCAGCTGGCTTTGTGCCTAAGGCAGGACTAGAACTCAGTCTCCTGATTTCTAGCCCAGTGCCTTAACCACTACACCAAACTAGCTCTCACCAAAGGGTCATACAATACCTTTAAGTCTCTCATGCACTTTTCTCTAGAAAAGCAAGCTTCCCTAACTTACTCAATTATAATAGAGTCTGCTTAGTTGGTTCAGTGTGCATAACCTCAACCAATTGTGAATTAATTAATAAACTGTGGTCAAGGGTGAGTATCATAAACTCATTGTGACATAATTTTGCTAAACCAAAGTTGAAAAGACTAGAAGGAAAATATATGTGGGATGTACCACTTCAAAAAGTAAGTATTTTTTCTGAAATATTACTGAAGATATTTGTCTCAGGTTTCTAAAACATAAGATAGTGATATACTGTAGAAGAGTTGGAGAGATGAAGTCAAATAAACCTGAGAAAATAAGCAAACTAGTTCTTTTCCAAGTCACAAGAGAGGGTGGGGTCACCCACAGAGGAATGGAGGTAATACTAAAGATTCCTTCCTTTTCCTCTCCAAGAATGCATGCAGAATAAATGTATATTCCTGTCAACTTCAGTCTTGGTCATCTTTCAATGTAGAGAATATAGATTACATAAGATTTTCTACTGTATAATGTAGAGAATATAGATTACATAAGATTTTCTACTGTATAATGTAGAGAATATAGATTACATAAGATTTTCTACTGTATATTCAGGCTAACACACAAAGTTTTAGTTACCTAAGGAACATCAAATGCAATCATGCAATTTTACATGCCATTCTTTATAAAAACGAATTGCAAAGTGATTGAAATGATTATTTAATGCACGTATTACAGATAATTTGAATAAAATTATTGTGTCCAAAACTATTTCTTCAAGATCTTGAAGTTCACAAAGTTATGCTGGAGTAAATTGTTCCACTCATAATATCCAAGGTTTCCAAAGTGAACAAACAGAATAATCAGTCATGATTGTAACAGGGAGCCAAACTGGAAGCATGTCTCTTTTCTTTAGAGAACCATCAGCATACTTTAAATATTACCACCATCACAAACACACACACACAAGTTAATAGAATGTCCATAGAGAAGTAAACTTAATGGAAACATTTGTAATCCTGCTTCAGCTGAAGACCTCTGCTTTCACAGGTGGACTAGGTACTAGTAAAAAGATACCCATTTGAAGAATACACATGGAAGTATTATATTTGAGTAGTTTGACGTTTTAGCAAACTATATACACTTCCCTTGCATTTGTTTTAAAACTAAAATCACTTTCTAAAATGGGATGGGTAGTATATTTTTAATTTCAAAATGATGTAATACTCTAAAGTATTTTAGAGTAATTGTAATTGTATTTCAATTTTGAAATACTCAACAGGGCAAGAAATGGCAAATGCACCAGTACCAAGATGGTAAAAACTTAGTCTTAGCAGATAAACATAGTACTAGATATTTAGATAAAGTTATTTATATATCTGAATTAACTGAAGCTTGGTATACAATCCCATTCCAGAAAAGGCAAAGCCAAGCAATTTAGCACAGTTGCAGTAAAAACAAGATCAGGACATTTGTTCGTCAGTTCATCTAATGATCTGTAATGTTTTGTTTGGCAATGCTAATCCATTTTAAATAATGAAGTAAACATAGTTGTGTGGTGTTAAATAAATGGCTGAAAGCATGACTGCTCAGGGCAGTGTATATTTCCCTTTATCCAAAGATCATGCCCAGCTGTCTGCTCTGTAATAGGAAAGATCTCCCAATATGTAACAAGTCTCTCTTGCTTGTCATAATAATAGAGTCATATGCTTAAGGAACCCCAAACCAATAACCCAAGGCACAATCCAAATGCCTCTTTCATTTCCAAGTATGTTTCAACCTTTCAAAATGCATAACTAAGAGCCTACAGACTGATCTTACCGGTTTACTCAATTTAAACTTCGTTAAAAATGCTGGTTATAAAATGCTTTATTCTTTAAATTGTGTAAAATCATTGGTTTGGGTCCAGAGATCCACCTGATTAAATGCAAGCATCCATTTATTTAAAAGATTGGGCAGATGTTATTCCTGCTCTTTCCTAAACTGATTTGCCAATCCAAACTCAAGGTCAAGGAATCCTACCAAAAGGAGTTTCATATGAACCAAAGACCAAGGGATAAGTAAAGATCATCAAACAGAGGTCCCTTCTGGGAGAAGAATAATTGTTGCAGCATCAACAAATATGAATAAGAATAGTTACCTTTAATGGCTTTTAACATATGTAAGCAGGTACATTGAGAACATGTATAAATACCTTAAATGTTCTTGTCAGTAACAACTCGGTAGTAAACATTGACGACTCAGTGTTTCTACTGCAGATTTTAATTTTGATCTCATTTTTATTTACTATAAAGATGGACTATTCTTTAAATGGAAATGAATAGTTGATATTCAATTGAGATCAAGAAAATACTGACAGAAATAAGAACAGCTAAAAGGATTTAACAGTATATGTAAGATATTAATTACAATACAAATTCTAAGAGGACATACTGCACACCACAATATTCCAAGATATGGAAACTTCTGTTATTGGTTAAACATTGGACTAGATTTTAATTACTCTATGAGAAGTATTTAGGAATATTTAAATCAAGATATGCATTACCATTTCCAAAGTATATTCCTTCTTCTTTGAAGAACTTCAAATATTGTTTTAAATCTA
Source organism: Candoia aspera (assembly GCF_035149785.1). Classification (NCBI taxonomy): domain Eukaryota; kingdom Metazoa; phylum Chordata; class Lepidosauria; order Squamata; family Candoiidae; genus Candoia; species Candoia aspera. Next base: position 55,442,387 of record NC_086159.1, on the reverse strand, counting down.
AATATTTTAAAATCTCTTGCATAATGATTTCATACCGTATTTGAAGTTTTTCAACTCTACTTAAACCTTTTTTATTCTTTCCATGGGAAAGCATTTCTTGTACAGCTAGCCTTATTATCTTTCAAGATAATCAAAATAATCCCCCATTTTTTTATTATTCACTCAAATTTATTGACTTCAATGAAATTACCAGGCAATAACCTACTTACCCTCAAGATGGGGAGAGGAAGGAAGAACCAACCCTCTTTACAATATTACATATGGTATACAAAAATTACAGAAGTAAATATTACTTTAAGATTGCAATCATTACTTAGAATAGACGTGAACAAAACTACTATAAAACATGAACAAGATTACTCTTCAGACTTTAATAATATATATGAGTAGGTCAGATAAAGCAGTTCACATTCCAGTTAACAGAAAATATATTTAGTAATTCTAGCAAAATGCATTCATCTGACAACAGGTTATTACAAATTTCTTTAACCAAGATTCACTGAAATAAGTTTTTGCAATGCTTTGGTTTCATTGTCCAGCTCTGAGAATGAAGGTAAAATAACAACAAAAAGGTTTAAAGGATTTAGCCCTCCTGTCTTTTTCCAGGCACAACCATCAAATTGTTTCATTTGTGTGAAATGATTTGTCCTGCATTTATTCTTATGGCCTACTATTCAAAAATGCTTTTCAATGACATTACCAGTACGCAGAAGTAGTTGCTGTGAGAACATTTAATAGTGCCTTTTGAAAGAATATCTTAGAAATAGAGAAGATATTTCTAAGATATTCACATAAGAACCCTCTCTAGTTTTTCAAAATATCAACAAAAAGACAAGGAGAAATAGAAACTTATGATGGGAAACAAATCCCACAACATTCCATACAGATTTCCAAACAGTCTGCTGATTCACAACAGGCATCCATAATGCCACAGTCCATGTCACACGGGCAGTTGCAGTCGTCTCCCATTTCTTCCCCACAGCAGCAGGCCCCTCCTGGGCAGACTCCGCACGATGTTTGCTCCAAGACGAGGCTACAGAGGGTGACGAATTCACAGAACAAGCAGGCCAAAATACAGTGTACGCAGCAATCTTGAGAAAGTAGACAGGGAAGGAAGGGAGAGAACAGAAATGTCATACTACATTCTCAACGTCCACTCTGGAGAAAATAAAACTCCTTAAGAGTAAACAAAACCATCTTTGTTCCTTCTAGATTACATAGTTCACATGTATTAGGAGACACAATGTGAGGAGATATGAAGGAAGAACTGCTGAGTAGCAGCTCTCGTCCCCTCGAATAGCCTACTCCTGAAGCAAGAATGACCCCACTCTTAGTTAAAACCTGGCTTTTTTGCTGATTAAGATCCATCCTTACTGATTAGTTCTTTTTTTTCCATTATATTATTTTATACTGGGTTGGATTTTGTATACCCCCTAGAACCTCTGGAGCAAGGCAGTTTATGAGATAAATAAAAACAGATCAATAAATAAATGCTGCAAAAAGGTTTCAGAGGCTCAGCAGTAAAGCTCAGAGGCCTAGCAAACATAAAGATTCAGCTCTCAAGGAACATATTTACCAAATGTATCCCATTTTATTCACTTTGGACATGCCAGCTACTCATCCTGCATAAGAGGAAAAATGATAGTTATTTCAAATAATTCCCTACCAGTACACTTTTATTCTGCAGTTTTTGTGCACATCACTGCACTTACCACTCTTCAAGACTACTCTACATGATTTATTGCCCCAATCTATATATTTTTTTATTTTATGCATCTGCAACACAAAAATAAAAAAAATAAACAAAAAAAGCCAATCTTCTTTCATGCTAATAAAGGAAATGCTAATCATAAAAAAATAGAAATAAAATTGGGTTGAAAAATGAAAAAAAATGATTTTTTCCAAAAAGATTATTCAGTGTGTCACTTATAACTGAACCAGGTAATGCAAAAAATGTTGGGAGAGATGCATGTTTAATTCATCCATAATCAAAAGAAATTAGCCATTGGCATTACATAAGCATTTTGCTTTAAATAGCTTTAGTTATATCGGTTAGTTCATTTCTACAAATAACAGACAGAAATACATAAACACTTAAAGCTGAATGAAGCAGAATCGAAGATGTTCATTGGTAACAAAACAGGAAAGAAGAACCAGCTAGATAGGAGAGTAAGAAGTATGGTTACATATATTAAATGATGTTTTTTTTATGAAGAATAAACATACCTACAAGTGACCTTCATCCAGTGCTTAGCAAATATGACACATGAAATGAAGCTGGGGAGTACAAGTTCAGTGAAGAGGACCAAAGCTGGGTTGATGGGGATTAATTAGACTGTTGTCATGGAGACTGTACTTGAACAAAACTAACAATTTCCTCTCTGATTTTTCAAGAATAATGTAAACGAGGAACAGTTTAGAACAAATAGGTGTCTGAGTATTGATAATTCAAGACTAGCTTAACTTTTTTCTCTATCTTGACATGAATGCCAAATAAAGGAGGAAAAGAATTATTTCAATTATAAATCTTTCTCAGATTTCCAAGACACTTTACAATAAATTTTAACTACAGCTACACAAAATGAAACAGCCATTCAGTTTATGGCAATGACATTGCATGAAGAGTAATGATTGTGGAAATAAGACAACATACAATTATATCATCGTCGTCCTCATCACCATCAGTATTTTAATTAGATTTGTTATAGCTGCCCCACTCCAAAGACTATTTGGCTTACAACATCCAACATAATATTTAAAACAATTAGAAACACAGTAATAGAGCATAACAATCCAAACAAAAACAGCCATAACAATAAAACCCATGCATAACAGGGGCTCCACTAACATAAACCAAGGCCCAGGACAACTATTGTGACACAAAGGTAATAGTCAAAATAAGTTTCGCTTTCTAAAGTGAAACCTACTTAGAAAAAAAGGAGAGGAATTCACCTAGCTAAAGAACTGGATTCTCTTGATGAGGCCATCTAAAATAGCTATGTCCAAAGTTAGAGGTTTCATTCTAACAGATTAATTGGAAAGAGGGCTGCTGATATTCACAAATGTCCATCAAATATGGAAGTATAAAATGTATTTGTAATCACTATCCAAAATATCGGAAGCCACTTCTTTATATTCTTTTCTTTTTCCATTTACCCTATTACTGATTCACTATTCTTTCTTATCTAGTATTTGTATTGTTTTTATCTTGTTAAAAATGTATTCAATAAAAAATATATTTAAAAAGGAAGTATGTTATTGCAGGTATTTGCATCATTTGCATTATGATCCGCTTTTGAAAATTACATAATGTGTCAAGTTATATCATTTACATCATTATGCAACTGACATACATTCACATAAATGAATGATGTCACCATGCAAACGATACTGTGTCATTACAAAAACTTTTTTTTAAAATTCCCAATTTTATGCACGTTCTATTCACTCAGGTTAGGCTGTGCTAAGACTTATAGTCTGCTATTCCATTTTTTTAACTTGAAAAAGAAACTGCCATATAGCATGGAACATTTTCTCTCTGAGCTTCAGACAGACGTCTCTGTGGAAATACTGTTTAGGCATGACAAAAGAAAGTTCTCTTGCTTGGTCAATTAAAAGGCTGAGATATTTCAGGATGAGGATCATGAACAAAATTTTATTAAGTAAACATTCCATTCTGGTTAGTTCTTAGTATATCAATTGATTAATACAGTCATATAACAAACTGAAATGTTTTTATGACCCATTATGTACTTTGCCATTGTTACAGCAACACCTACCCCAGCCTTTTGCCATTCAGATGTTTTGGGACTACAACGCTTAGAATTCCCCTGTGAGAATATATCATTACAGTAAAACGTAGGGTGTTCTTATCTAGATATGTAATGACAATGGGGAAGACCCAAGGATATAATAAAACAGCCTCCAATGTACTATTTTAAGAATGGAATTCCATATCAAAGGGTAGAAATGCTTTTTAATTTGGATGGGTAATAAGACTTCTGTGCTTAAATCCAATAATTCTATACCATAAAAGATTACTCCAACATTAGAAGCAAGTTGTGGTTCCAAATGCATATATCCTCAATGATTTTAGTTGAGCTAGTTAAATTCATTCAATAATTAATGTCAAAACAGTAACATTAGATGCCAATATGGCTGAAGGCAAACAATTCCTATTTCTGAAACTTAAATACTTCAACATTAAACAGAATTGCAGAAAGACAATAAAATATGTGTACTGAACCTGATTTTTGTTTCTTTTCCCTTGACATAATCCAATAATCTGAATCTCACTAACTATAAGAACAGAAACAAAAGCAGTTCCATTAGTTCTGAACAAGAATACAGCATCACATTTCTAACAACAGCCCATTAGACATTTCCAGAAAGACTATAAAAAAGCACAAAACCACAAGGCAGTCACACCATTTGGTTACGCAACTTTTGCTATTTTTAGCTTCACTATAAGGACTGATAGTTATAGATACAGGTAATCCTCATTCAGTAACCAGTTCATTCAGTGAACAGTCTGAAGTTACAATAGCGCTGAATGAGAGCACTTACAACTGTTCCTCGTAGTTGCAGCCATTGCACTGTCCCACGGTCATGTGATCATCATTTGCAACCTTTACGGCCGGCTTCCAACAAGCAAAGTCAATGTGGAAGCCAGCAGGAGGTCACAAATGGCAATCACATGACCACAGGATGCTGCAACCATGCAGGATTCACCAATCAACGGCAACTGGAACTGTGACATTCCGCTTTATGACATCGCTTAGCAACGAAGTCGCTGGTCCTAATTACCAGCAATAAGCGAGGACTACCTGTATATTCTTCATTTATTTTTCCAAACCTCCTTTAAAATAACCTGAGTTGGTGGAAGTGTATGCCATAACATTTTCCTACCTTATTTTGTCAACCTAATCTTATTGTCAATGACTATCATTGGATGAAACCAGATTTTCATATCTTAAAAAATGGGACATTTATACTTTTCTGGGAACCATGAATAATTTTATGTATTTGTCCTGTGCTTCAAATTCTACCAATACAATTGAATACAGATTTTTCTCTTAGGACACAGATCTATAACATTCAGTTCAATGATATTTAGTCCCAGATATATCAATGCAGAACAGTCACCTGAAAAAGAATCCAAAACAGTTTATGTCAGCACCTGCTCATGCAAGCATTCACACACACACACAGTCAAGAAACTGGATTTCTTTGAACTGTTTTAATGAAGCATAATGAACGGTACAGAAGGCAAGCTGCAAATAAAGAATTCCCGCCAAAACCTAATTTAAACTACATTCCCTTAGCTAGTCCGCTTTCCCATGAAGCATGTCACTCCCCCTCCCATCCAGATGGTATTCCTGTCGTATCTCAACCTCGTGTCCTTGATGTGCTCCATAGCCAAAACAACCCCTTTACACTCCAACTTCACACACCCCTCCCATCCGGCAACCTTAGAGAATGACATGATGGGAGATGCCCTGATAAGGGTTTCTGTGAAACCTTTGATCAGGGAATCTGACAGTTTATCTATCTGATCATTTTTATTGTCTGTGTCTATTTACAGATTACCCATGAATCCAAACCCTTTCTGAATAAATGTCATGACAATCCTTGAGAGGCTCTGAGAAGACAGAATAACCCATTGGATGGCCTTGAAAGGTCAAAAATATATACAAGTCTCTTTGAAACTCTGCCATTCAGAGCGCAAATAGAAAGCAATCCCTCTTTGGGAGTCAAGCAAATTGGGTGACCTCTTGATCAGAGTTGAGATGTTTGGAAAAAAAGGAAAAATTATAATGTATTGTCCTAAATGTAATGCAGAGATGAACTTTGTAGGAAGGAAGTACCTGGGTGAAGGATTATTTTGTTTCTAAAGAGAAAAAAAAAGTGTCATGTCCCCCGTTGCGATGTATACATACATCACAATGGGGAACATGCCTTTCCAGCGAAGGGGAAGAGGAAGGAAAGAATCAGTGCTAATCACCTAAGCACTGAAAGACAATACAAGGACAAAGGAGCCACTCCTTTGCCCTGACCCGAGAAACCATCATCCTATCTCCCTGACATCACTGCATTACCACGGGGGACACACCTGCTCCAGACACAGGAAGAGGACAGAGGTAATCAGCGCTAATCCCCCGATCGCCCATCGAGACTCCGGGATCACCAACGGGCAAGACTTTGGGACAATGGGGGGTGGGGTAGGATCAGGTCCGCACCGCGGGTATTTATCAGCTACCTCGCACGCCATGTGCTCATTCCCGTCTTTTTCCGTGTATGCATTCTATTCCTAATAAACTAGAAATCCTTAGCCCTGACTAGTGAGTCTGTGTTTCTTTCAGAATAAGGCAACCATCACATAAAGACGGGAATCAAAAAAAAAAAAATAAAAAAATTTCCACTAGCACCATTCCAGATTTTGTCTGTGAGGGATCAAAGCTGGCGATGGAAAGACCCAACCCACGAAGAGGTGGCTACCAGAGGAATGGCGACGGGGCACCCGACTCCATGGCACGGGCGATCGGCGAGAACCCTATTCCCAGATGATACGAAATCCAGGAGGGTTCGGGATCAAGCTCAGAGGAGGAGGAGGCTGGAAGAAGCAGGACACCTGAAGCCACCAGAGAGTCGCAGGGTGAGTGGGTCACCCTGGACGAAACACTGGGATCCCTGCCAGGGACGCTCGGGGCATCTAGGAAGCCACGGGACCTGCTGTCCTCAACGATCACAGGAGCCGAGGGAAGGTGCCAGATCGGACGAGCCGAAGAAGGCTCCCAGACAGCTGAGAGGCTGAGGATAATGGAGGCGAGGCTTGCAGAAGCCCCGCACCGAGACCGGAGAACCCCAGCAGCCCAAGGTACATACAGACGACCAGATGTGGTTTGGAGCCCACCAGGAGCGGGGGTGAAATACTTCGGGGTCAAATTCGACGGGGATCCAGCAACATTATCCTTCTTCCTAACTAATGCAAAGAACTACATGGAAGAATTTGGGCCATATTTCCGCTCAGAAAAGGGCAAAATTAATGCCATTGCTAACAAACTTAAAGGAAGGGCGGCTGACTGGTATGTGCAGCTATGCCAAGCAGAAGCCCCAGAGCTCGATGAATTCGATGAGTTCCTCTGGGCACTAGATCTACACTTCAGAGACCCATTGGAAAAGGAGAGAGCGAAGAGATCCTAAGGGGAATCAGCCAGGGGCAACGATCTGTAGCAGATTATGCCATGGAATTTAAAGCACTGGCTGGCAAAGTGGTGGACTGGTCGCAGTCTACCCTAATTGAATGTTTCAAAGAGGGCCTGAACTTGGACGTTCTGAGGTGGGCATTATGCAGAGATGACCCAAACACTCTACATGAGTGGATACTGCTGGCCGGTAAGGCGGAAAATGCCCAAGAAACCTTCCTACAAGCCAAGAGAGCGGCACAACAAGCGGCGACGGTAAAGGGACCCCGAACCGCTGCAGGACCGGTGAGGCCAACATCCCAACCCTGGAGAGAGGAGAGGGAGCGACGGTTCGCCAAGGGGCAGTGCCTTCAATGCGGGGAAGAGGACCACAAAGCGGCGGCGTGCCCGAAAACAAAGGTAGTTAACAGACCAGGAAAAACGCCGGGCAAACCACCCGCAGCGCCCAAAAAGATGCCAGCGGCCAGGGGAGAGATCGGAGCAAAAGAACTACCCTACTCCAGTGACGAGGAGGAGAACGACCAAGTAGAACCAGCGGGAAACGCCAGCCACCTACCCTAAGAAGCGCCAGAGGGCAGGTGGAGGAGGAGAATGGGCGCAGCGACATCTGGGTGAGTGCTAACTGTCCCACCCTGTACGTAAAGGTTAAGTTCCACGGAGAAGTCAGTTGAAGTCTGGGCTCTAATAGACTCGGGCTGTTCTAGGTGCCTAATGCACCCGGACGTGGTTGCCGATTTAAATCTCCGCTGCTTTCCACTTCAGCACCACATAGTGTTCACGCAATTGGACGGCTCGGCAGCAGGAGGGGGCCTGGTCACCCAATTCACCGGAGAAGTGGGGCTGCAGTTCGGCAGCCACCGGGAGAGACTGAAATTTGTCGTGGCACCGGTGGGCCAACCTTTAATCATCTTAGGCATTCCGTGGCTAGTACAAAGGAACCCATACATAAATTGGGAAACCAGGACAATCACGTTTACAGACGGCTTCTACCAAGCACCTACAGGGGACAGAATTCCCCGTGCTGCGGTGGGGAGGGCAGCGTCTACAACCACACACCTGGCTGCAGCGGCCCTGGAAGGCTTGCCGGACAAGTACACTGAGTTTAAAGATGTATTCGGGGAGAGCAAAGCAGACAAACTCCCACCCCACAGAAAGACTGACTGTGCGATAGAACTGGTCCCCAACACACCCTTGCCCAAGCCAAAAATTTACGCAATGACCCAGAAAGAACTGGCAGCATTGCGGGAGTTTGTGGACAAGAATTTAGCATGAGGCTTCATCGAGCCCGCAAACTCGCCAGTTGGAGCCCCAGTGTTGTTCAGAGAAAAAAAGGATGGGACATTAAGACTCTGTACGGACTACCGCGGATTGAATGCGGCTTCCATATCTAACAAATATCCTTTGCCCCTAATCAAAGACATACTAGCACATCTGGCAAAGGGGAAAATATTCTCTAAACTGGACTTGCGAGAAGCCTATTTCCGCATACGCATACGGGAGGGGGATGAGTGGAAGACGGCTTTCAATTGCCCACTGAGATCATTCCAATACAAAGTATTACCGTTTGGTTTGGCAGGGGCACCAGGGGTATTTATGCAATTAATCAACGAAGTCTTGCACGAACACTTGTTCAAGGGGGTCCTGGTGTATTTAGACGATGTATTGATATATTCTGAGACTGAAGAGGAGCACGAACGCTTGGTTAAGCAGGTGCTCAGGAAACTCCACAAAGCCGAGCTATTTGCCAAGCTTTCTAAGTGCGAGTTTCATAAATCTCAGATAGATTATCTGGGTTATAGAATCTCTGAGAGGGGCATTGAAATGGACCCTGGGAAAGTCCAGGCCATCCTGGCATGGGAGCGCCCGCGCACTAGAAGGCAACTACAAAGTTTTCTGGGATTTACCAATTTTTACAGGGGGTTCATCAAGGGACTAGCGGAAATCATTTTGCCCCTAACTAATTTACTCCGCACCAAGGGTTTGGGAGACACGCGCAAGGCACGAAACCCGGGAGCGCTACTTAACTGGACACCTGAATGCCAAAGGGCTTTTGATCATCTCAAAAGTCTGTTCACAGCTGAACCAGTTCTGCAACATCCCAACCCCAAGCCCTTTGTAGTCCAAGTAGATGCCTCCGATTTCTCAATTGGGGCGCTCTTGCTTCAGCGGGATCCAAATGAGCAGCTGAAGCCCTGCGCGTACCTCTCCCGCAAGTTCTCCGAAACAGAACGGAGATGGCATGTATGGGAGAAAGAGGCTTTTGCCGTCAAAGCTGCCTTAGAGGCATGGCGACACCTCCTGGAAGGGGCCACTTGCCCCTTTGAGGTCTGGACGGACCACAAAAACCTGGAAGCGTTCAGTACCCCGAAACACCTCAGCCCCAAGCAGGTTCACTGGGCTCAATTTTTCAGCCGCTTTAATTTTAAGCTGAAGTTCATACCGTGAAGAAAGAACTTCTTAGCTGACGCTCTCTCTAGGCGGCCCCAGGATGCCAGTCAGGCATCAGACATTATAGGTACTGTGTGGACCGACACACAGCTGGGTTGCGAAGCTGTCACGCGCAGCCAAACTGGAATGCAACGCTCTCTGGCACAACCGCCCGCAAGGGGAGGGAGACGCATGTCAATTTCATTGCAATTGCAACAGCAGTTCGTACAAGCCTTAAAAATGGATACATGGTTGCAAACCAATAAAAAAAATGTTTCTTTTGAAAACGATTTGGCCTGGAAACAAAATAGCCTGTACGTGCCGGAGCAATTGCGAGCAGAGGTTCTGAGACGTTCTCACGATGACAAAATGGCAGGGCACTTTGGCTTCGTAAAAACGTTACATCTGGTAAGGCGACAATTCTGGTGGCCTACACTTAGGAGGGATGTAAAAGATTATGTCGCTGCTTGCCCTACATGTGCTATGGCCAAGCAAAAAGTGGGGAAGCCCCAGGGACTATTGCAGCCAGTGGCAAGTCCCTCCCACCCTTGGGAGGAAATCTCGATGGATTTCATCGTAGACTTGCCACCCAGCCAGTGGAAAATGGTCATCTGGGTGGTTAAAGACTACTTTTCAAAACAAGCCCATTTTATTCCATGCGCCTCCATTCCCTCCACTCAACAGCTGGCACGCCTCTTTTTAAATCACATTTACAAATTACACGGTACCCCCTCCCGCTTGGTCACAGACAGGGGTACACAATTTACTTCACAATTCTGGAAAGCATTTTTGAAGTTGATTGGCACCAAGCAGGCATTGTCCACTGCTTGGCACCCCCACACGGACGGCTCTACGGAAATCCTTAACTCCACCCTGGAACAATTTTTGCTCTCCTTCATAAGCTACCAGCAAGATAATTGGGTAGACCTACTCCCCTTTGCTGAGGTGGCATATAACAATGCAGTGCACCAGAGCATGGGCTACACCCCCTTCCAGGTAGTCTATGGATGAGACTTCGTCCCGATCCCGGAGTTGCCACAGCCAGCTACCCCGCCTTGTTCCCCAGATGACTGGGTGGCTCAGCTAGCCAACGTTTGGCCAATCATTCAGCTGGCTCTCTCCGAAGCCCAAGCAACCTGCAAGCGTTATGCGGACAACCACAGGGCTGCACAGCCAGACTTCAAAGTGGGAGATAAGGTCTACCTCTCCACTAAGTTCATTAAGTCGCCGCAGCCCTCAAAGAAGTTAGCCCCCAAATTCATTGGCCCTTTCCCAATAGTGGAAATAATCAACCCGGTAACTCTTAAGTTAGAATTGCCACACAACTTGAAACGCATACACCCGGTGTTCCATTGTGCCTTACTGAAACCGGTTACCTCCTCAAAGTGGTATAACGAGACCCCCCCGCCTCCTCCCATCATGATCGATGGGCAGCAGCACTTTGAAATAAAGGAGGTCCTAGATTCCCGAAGGCTACGGGGCACCCTTCAGTACCTGGTCCGCTGGAGACATTTCCCCCACCGAGTGGGTGCATGCCCGGGATGTCTCAGTGCAACGGCTAGTCATACGCTTCCATGCAGCGTATCCTTCCAAACCGGCGCCTTGAAGTTTTTTTGGGGGGAGGCAGTATGTCATGTCCCCCGTTGCGATGTATACATACATCACAACGGGGAACATGCCTTTCCGGCGAAGGGGAAGGGGAAGGAAAGAATCAGTGCTAATCACTTAAGCACTGAAAGACAATACAAGGACAAAGGAGCCACTCCTTTGCCCTGACTCGAGAAACCATCATCCTATCTCCCTGACATCACTGCATTACCACGGGGGACACACCTGCTCCGGACACAGGAAGAGGACAGAGGTAATCAGCGCTAATCCCCCGATCGCCCATCGAGACTCCAGGATCACCGACGGGCAAGACTTTGGGACAATGGGGGGTGGGGTAGGATCAGGTCCGCACCGCGGGTATTTATCAGCTACCTCGCACGCCATGTGCTCATTCCCGTCTTTTTCCGTGTATGCATTCTATTCCTAATAAACCAGAAATCCTTAGCCCTGACTAGTGAGTCTGTGTTTCTTTCGGAATAAGGCAACCATCACAAAAAGTCCAATGTAAGACCCATACTTATCCCTCTGAGTATGCATAAGTGAGAGTTATTAAGAACATTCCTTATGGAATTCAAGATGCTCATTTCACCACTAAAGCCCTTCATGGCATATGGCCTGGTTACTTGAAGAACCACCTATCTTCCATAGTTACTGTCCACCGTATATAATCGGTCAGAGTCAGCATGTTCTGGTCCTATCAATTAAGCATTACTACTGATGAGACCCAGAAAGTAGGTCTTCTCTGTTGTATCTTCCACCCTGACCTTATTTACAAGAGCCCTTAAGACTTGGCATTTTTCCTAGGCCTTGGGCTGGAATGGATCGTGGGCCCCTTGTAATCTATGAGATGGTAATTGCTTTCTCTGGCTATTCTTTTTGCATTGTGTAGATTTTTTTATTTTAAATTTTGTAAACTTTGTGTAAAGTCATAATAGAATTGGACAATTAATAAATGTAGTGTTTTTTTTAAAAAATGATATTTAATTATTTTGCATGGAAATAGATAAATGGATATAGTGGTAGCCATCATTTCAACAGGCTCTGGTTTTTCCATGGATATAAGCAGGGAAAGACTCCATGCAGGAACCAGTAGGGATGACGGTGGGTAAGGATAAACAATCACTTTCATTAAATGTTTTATGAGTGGATTAGAAAAGAAGGACACAGTGTTCATTGGAAGGTAGAAAGCAAAAGTTGCATTAGCTTCTCAATCAGCTGTCTGATAAACTGTGATTAGCTATCCCTAACAAATATGTTGCCTCTGCTTAGAAAACATGTATGGGAAAACCTTACATGGTTAATAATATAAGAACATAGATAACTTCTTGCATCCACACAAAAATTATTATACTTTGACATACATTTCTGACAGCTAACAACATGGAGCCAAATTGCTTCTGAAAAGATTAAGTATAATCCAGAAAAATATAATCTAGAATAATTTCCCACTATTATTCATGGATGCAACTGATATGCCTCCCCTACAATAGACTGAGGTGGTGAATGTTAAAGAAAGTGTTTATAATTTTTTTCACCAACTGGTAAATAGTTGGTGGCACGACGCTGGTTTAGCCCAGGATTTTCTCTGTCTTCAGCATGACTGGAAGCATGGAATGAGGACTGAAACCATGATGAGGTCCTATTACAGTGGTAAACCTTGTCCTCAAGGGTTTTGAGGCTGAGTGAATGCAGGAATTGAAGCTTTCTGAAGGAGGGCTTGATGCTTGGCCTCCAACCTGAGTATCAAGTAGTGATATACCCAGAGACAATAAAATCATTTAATTGTGGAACTGGAAGAAACCAGAAAGATAGGAGGAAGCATCAGAGACATAGTCTTTACTCTCTGATACATCCAACTGAGCTCCATGTGATAGAGATCGATCCCCGTAATCTAGGGCAAATGGAAGGCTATAAGCTTAACACGCATCTGAGGAAATAATCTATATCCCTGCCAGAGGGGGAAGTGGCAATCTTTGGGGGAGGGGCTGAGGACTGGAGCATGGATGTCTATTATTGCATGCCTTACATATTGCCTGCTGGTTGGTATGATTTAAGGTGCCTATTTTAGCTTTTATTTTAGGTTCTTGGTTATACAGGTAGTCCTCACTCTATGACCCTTCAGTCAACGACCATTCCAAATTACAATGCCACCGAACGAATGGTGGTTATGACCGGTGCTCGAAGTTCTGGCCGTCCCAGCACCCCTGCGGTCACGTGATTGCAATCTCAGTGCTTGGCGACCTGTTTGCACTTATAAACAGTTGCCAAGCACCCCACAATTACATGATCGCCATCTGCAACCTTCCCTGCCGGCTCCTCCATAAAGTCAGTGGGGAAGCTGGCAGGGAAGGTTGCTGGGGTAAGTCTCCCTCATCCACACACCCTTCCCCAGCCCTTCTGTGCTTGTGCTGTGCCAGCCACTCAGGCACCCCCACTCACTCCCCCTGACCTGCACAGTGCCTCTTGCACACCCTCCCCAACTCTCCCCCACAGCCCCATGGACCTGCTTGCTCCCTCCTCCATCCGGCAGCATGGAGGCCTGCGGGCCCGGAACTTACAACTTCCTGTCGGCTTCCCCATTGACTTTGGTTGTGGGAAGCTGGCAGAAAGTTGCCTTGCCTAACGACCATGGGATTCAGTTAACGACGGCAGCAGGGACTCTAGGGATTGCCATTGCTAAGCAATGCAAGAAGTCAACAATCTGTACCTTTGTTTTAAAAAATGCACTATACACTTCATTTTTCAATTTAAATCACAGACATGACTATTGCACTCTAGCAGCAAGAGATACAATGATACAAACCTGATGTGAGACTGTGAGAATACTGTGAGAGAAGCAGAAAAGTGACACTTAAATTACTTCAATGAATGGTGGGAAGCACCAGAGCATATAAAAGAGAGAAGGAAAGTATAAATTTGCAGATGCTGAAAGCAAGAGGTTCAGATACTGGCATACCATAAAAAGCTACATAGAGAATCTGAAGGATCAGAAAGGTGACACATGAGATGTGAGATGACATAATTCTCACAAGCAGACAAGAGCCGCCCTTGACAAGATGTCAAGAGCTGAGAACAGGCATTACTAAACAAACAAGATGCATTTGGTGATCATGCATATGAAGTTGTACTCTTAAATTTATTTTCATTTTTTAATGTCTTGCAGCATCCTCTGTGATTTATCACTGTTGATTCATAATGTTTTGGAAATCATTTGCATTAGATTTATAATCTGCATAATATATTTATTCTGCTCTTTCTTAGGATAGTTTTTCCAAACATTTGAAAGGACAGGTCCTTCCCTGACTACTGAATAACTCAAGACTCCACAAGATTTGATTCCATACACCAAGGTTTAAGCAGCTGATGGCTAGGCAGCCAATTTAATTAGTATCAGCAACTATGTAAGTTCTATTGCTGAGTAAGTCATTGAAACAGAGAGTGCTTTGAAAAGATTGATTTCCAAATAAATGGCCATGTTAGAAGCCTAAGATTTGACATACATACATACATACATATTATACATCTATAGTTTAGACATCTATAACTTTTTTTTATCTTCAGCAGTCATTTCTTCTGGAACAATAATAATGTCTTTAATAACATGATACTATATAGTATAGTTTTTTTTTGTTTGTTTGTTTGGGGGTGGTTTGGTGCCTTCAAGTCAGTATTGATTCCTAGTGACTGCCTGGAATAGTCCCTGCAGTTTTCTTGGCAAGATTTCAGAAGTGGTTTGCCATTGCCCCCTTCCTAGGGCTCAGGGGGAATGACTGACCCAAAGTCACCCAGCTGGCTTTGTGCCTAAGGCAAGAAAAACTAGAACTCATGGTGTGAAACTAGGCTGAATCTGCCGTTACCTAAAGAAGAACAGACACGTACACAGAGAGGACAAAAGCCAGGAAACTTGTCTAAAAGTTCCCTTCAGGGAGGTAGTTAAGAAGGAAACAAAGGAAAAATGTCACCTGAACCAGACAAAGGAAGTTGGGTCCGAGCACATGGAGAGCCCCCACCCCCCCAATCCCATCTACAGCTACCAAACTTGTGAAATCAACAAATCAAGGACTTTGGGGGATAAAAGGGGTCCCAAAGCCCGCCCACTTTGGATCCAGACTTGGCTGATTCCGTCCCCCTAGCTAGTGCCTGGCAGCTTAGTTGGACGTGGGTAAGTGTGGATGAGCGTGTGTGTGTGCGTGCGTGCGAGAAAGAGCAGTGTATCTTGCAACCAGTAAAGTTTTGCTGTTACTTTAAATTCACTGGGTCTCCGCGTATTTCAAAGAACCTCTTGTGCCTCAGTGTTCGGTTGAAAGTTATTTGTGCGTGTCCCTAATTACTTCCCAGCTGTTGACCAGGGCTGTGTGTCTTGTCTGCTCAAGCCACACCTATCTGGAAAAGCCAGGTAGAACAAGGGGGGCTGACAAGATCCGCGTGCCTCAACAGGCTGTGAGTCTGTGAGTGATTGACCATAAGCCAAACCTGGGAGCTTGGGTGTGTTTAACAATGGTCTCGGTTTCTAGCCTGGTGCCTTAACCACTGCACCAAACTGGCTCTCAGTAGTATAGATGCCACTATACATATGATAGACCTCAGTAGGCTGGAGTTTTTCATCTCATTATAATGAGAAATGCATGGATCCTGTGTTCAAGCCAGTTAGTAAAAGCTGGTTAAACTAGTGATTTATAAAAGAAAATTTATAAAGTTATGCAGTGTACCTTTTTTTAATGGAGGAGAGACAGAAACTGCCAAGATCACCTTAAGGTGATCAATCTTCCAGAACAATTTGTCCATGTAATGTAGAATATTGCTAATGATAAAAGCTTATGGTAGCTGCTAAAAGTGGTATTTTGCCTTGCTTTCCTTTTCTTTTCTAACTTCTATTGCTCTTCCTCGGGTACTTGAGTCATTAGATTAATTGTAGGCATCAAAAATCACAAGAAGCAAATATATTTATGTTGCTGATATATATAGTATAATATGGTAGAAAGAAATAAAAAGCATTTATATATCAACACTCACGATCAGGTTTCTACCAACAATATGAGCTTTTGTGAATGACTGAGAGTTCTACTCCTGCCTTAGGCATCAAAGCCGGCTGGGTGAGGGTTGCTGTTGTGGAGAAAATAGGAGGAGGAAGGAGTATTTGGTATGTTCACTGCCTTGTGTTATTTATAAAAGTAATAAAGGTGGGATAGAAAACAAACAAACAAACAAATTTGCCTATCTCCTAAAAACAAAGCAATTCAATTCTGTCTTGCCTCTGTGATGACACTGCCAGTTAGCATTTTAAAAAACTCTTAAGCGTATGATCAGTAGTGAGATGTACAAATATCTGAAAGCAGGAAATATTTCTAATTTCCTTCAAATACTTGCTGCAATTTCCATCAAACATTTTCCTTTGGGGAAGTAATTCATGTTTTACTATAATGATTTCTACTTGATTCTGGAACACAACTCATGCACCTCAACTATTTTTAGTTGACTGCTTAATTATTGCCAGGAATAGGGTTTGGTTATTTTGTGTTTCGTTATCAGCTTACCTTTAGGTAAAGAACCAGGTTTATGAGAATAAGCAGAGCTTTTCTTATTGCTTTCAGTGTTGACGGACAGGTTGGACTGAATTTTTCTGTGTATTTTTTGGGAAACAGGTGCAGAAAATGTTCTGTTATCCGGCACATCAACTTTGACTCCACTGTAAAATCCGCTGCCACTATTCAGACTTCTGGGACCATTTTGTTTTTTGCTGGTTCCTTCCGTAGACTTGTCAAGTGGCAAGGCATTTGGCTGAGGCAAACGCTGAGGTTGTGCTTTAAAGATATTGGGAGAAAGAGGGGGAGAGAGAGGGAGAATTAGAGCAGTTAATTGCTTTAATGACGCCTATTGAAACAAGTTTTCCAACCTTCAGTGAGGCTTATATAACTATGATTTTGAAAGCTAGTAAAGATCCTGCTATGAAATCTCATCAGATTGAAAAATACTGATTGCAATTCTGATATGTAGATTATAAGTGATATTATCTTTGATTATAAAACCATATTATGCTGTCATCAAGGGTCTGTTAATATTAGATTACTAATGGACAATCTGAGTATATATTAAAAAAAAACTGAAATCACTGTGCACTTTTTCACTGCAGAAAAAGTATTTGATATGGTGCAGTGAAAATTTCTGGAACAAGTTTTCTCTAAATATGTATTCCTCCTTTTTTAGTTGGATCAATATGTGATAAACTATGCTTTCTGTTTGAGTTACTGCAAATGGAATTTTTATCTATCAAGCATCTCATGGTACTTATCCAGGAAATCTTTTATTTGATAACAATGGCCTGACATATATACAGTATATATATTTGACAAATATATTTTGGGCATAACAGTGGTGGAATTTGACATAAATTGCTACTATATGCCAATGATGATACTAATCTTACTGAAATTATGTAATTAATATACCAAAATTTATTGGCATTGTGCAACAGTTTGGCAACCAGTGTGTTACAATTTGAGAACCTGATAATTTATCAGGTTTTTCAATTAATTGTAGTACATTTCACAAAATTCCTTAAAGGCTTTCATGTTTCTATGAACATCTGTAAAAACTGGGGTTTTGCTTGTTATTCAAATTCTTTTAAATATCCAGAAATTATTACACCAAAAAAACTTTCTTCATTTGTGGATGTGTCTATGTATATACGTACATACATACATACAAAATTTCTTATCTTAAATAAAACCTAGATAGATATTTAAAAATCCAAATGAGTTTACAAAGATGACTATTATAAAAATGAGTACAGTATTACTTAAGGTTTATGTATGTTCTTAGAGGTATTCCTATGCTAATTCATTTAAGTTATTCTAAGCAGACTACAGTAATATTAAGCAATTTTCTATGGGCACTGCTAGATTTTTCAAATATAAATTAAGACTATTAGATGAAGATGGAAGTTTTAATTTTCTTGACTTTTATTGTGCATATGTTTTTATTTCAATTTCTCTATGGAATAATAATTTATTAAATTCATATGCAGCCTACACCCAGAGACTGTGGGCGGGTTACAACTATTAAAACATTTAAAAAAACAAAGAATACAGAAAACATAAAACATAAAAACATAAAAACAGAGCAAGACAAAGGGACAATGATGGGGCCGCCCCATTCTGTACCAGCTAAAGCTTCCAGGTGGTCTTCAAGGGCAGCCTCACGTAAAGCGCGTTGTAGTGGTCAAGCCATGAAGTGACCAGGGCATGAGTGACTATCTGAAAGGCCCCCCAATGTAGGAAAGGGTGCAACTGGCACACAAGATGAAGCTGGGCAAAGGCCTTACTGGCCACAGCTGCGACCTCCTCATTGAGCAGGAGCAGTGAGTCCAGGAAGACCCCCAAATTGCGTACCATCCTTGAATGAGAAAACGGAATCCCATCCAAGGTCAAAGTTGGAATATCCCCAGATCTGGGCGGGCAGTCCAAACACCCACAGGCACTTGGTCTTGGTAGGATTGAGTCAGAGACTTCCTCCCCATCCAAACCCACACAGCCTCCAGGCTCTGGGACAGAACCTCAACAGCCTCACTTGGCCAGCAAAGAGTTGAAAGATATAATTGGGTATCATCAGCATACTGATACTGAACCCCAAACTGGCGGATGACTTCACCCAGTGGTTTCAGGTAGATGTTGAAAAGGACAGGAGAGAGAATAGCACCTTGCAGCACCCCACAAGTCAGGGGCCTAGGCGATGATCTCTCCTCACAAACCAACACTGATTGGAACTGGCCCCAGAGAAAGGAAGAAAACCACTGTAAAATGGTGCCTCCAATCCCCAACCCAAGGAGCTAGGTCAGAAGGATACTGTGGTTGATGGTATCAAAAACTGCCAAGAGATCAAGGAACACAAGGATGGATGCACCACCACCATCCCGACTTGACCACAGATCATCAACAAAAACAACCAAAGCTGTCTCAGTACTAAATCATAGCCTGAAACCTGACTGAAATGGGTCTAGATAATTTGTTGCCTCCAGGGTTCTCCTCAGCTGCAGACTGACCACCTTCTCAACAACCTCCCCCAAGAAGGGAAGGTTGGAGACTGGTCAATAGTTACTGAAAACTGTTGGGTCCAAGGACAGCCTCTTGAAGAGAGGGCACACCACTGCCTCCTCCACCAATGAGGCTGACTCTATTACATGGGCCCAACTGTGGGTTAGCTCCCTGGACGCTTTCATAACCCAGGAGGGACCCAGATCCAGTAAACAGTTGGCCAAGCTGACAACAGAAAGAGCCCTGTCCACTTCCTCAGGAGTCATCAGCTCAGCCCAGATCACACTTAGCCCAGATCTGCCCAAGACAGAGCAAATCTGAGTGACTTTATCCACCAGATAGCCTGAATAATTTTCACAATGACAGATGTGGCAGGGGGCTCACCCTACCCAATAGGGAATGGGTCACCCTAAACAGGGCTGGTGGACAGCTATCAGCAGATGCAATAAGGGCAGAGAAATATCAGCATTTTTCCATCCTTATCACCATGAGGTAATTCCTATGTCTTACCCATGTCCACAGTTTGTTTGTTTGTTTATTTTTCAGATTTCTACTACTGCCCATCTCTCCCCAAAAGGGGACTCTGGGCGGTTTACAATCAGAATTAAAACACATAAATTACAATATAAATAACTCTATAAAAATAAAATAAATATAAAATCCAGCAGTGCAGATCTTGTTAGTTGGGGAGAGATCTATAATAGCCACCCCCAAGATGAACTGGTGCCCCTCCCACCCCAAGCGAGGCGGCAGAACCAGGTTTTTAGGTTCTTCCGGAAGTGAATGGGCCTGTCTCACCTCTGGGGGCAGAATATTCCAGAGGGCGGGTGCCACTGCAGAGAAGGCCTGCCTCCTGGACCCTGCCAGGTGGAATTCCTTTACTGGCGGGGTTCATAGCATACCTTCTCTTCATGATCGGGTGGGGTGGGTCGATGTTAGGGGGAGGCGGTCCCTCAGGTAACCTGGCCCCATGCCATGCAGGGCTTTAAAGGTGATAACCAACACCTTGAATTGGACCCAGAAGCAAACTGGTACCCAGTGCAGCTTGCGCAGCAGTGGTGTCATATGTGCCGATCTTGAGACACCAATAACTGCTCGCGCGGCCGCATTCTGGACCAGTTGAAGCTTCCGGATACTTTTCAAGGGTAGCCCCATGTAGAGCACATTGCAATAGTCTATGTGGGAGATGACCACGGCATGAGTGACTGTTCGGAGGGCCTCTCAATCCAGGAAAGGGCGTAACTGGCGCACAACACGAAGTTGCGCAAAGGCCCTTCTGGCCACAACTGCCACCTGCTCATCGAGCAGGAGTCATGAGTCCAGAGGACCCCCAAGTTACACAATGGGTCTGAATGGGGCAGTGCAACTTCATCCAGAACTAAAGATGATAACTTCCCAGATACAGAGGACCCATCAACCCACAGCCACTCTGTCTTACCAGGGTTCAGTTGAAGCCTGTTCCCCATCCAGACCCCCACAGCCCCCAGGCACCCAGAGAGGGCAGCTACCGCATCACTTACTTCAGTTGCTTCGAGTCTTCCTCCAATGGCACGCCAGGCCTTTCTTCTGACATTTCATCTCCCAGAGCTGCTCAGTAAACCAAGGTGCACCCTGGGATTAGTGCACAGGAAGAGGCCTCATAGGAGCGATGTGACTGAATGACCCAGTCACTTGCCCATTCCAGGCAATGACTAGGACCTCAGCTGAACCGCCCACCAGATCCTCAGGAAAAACCCCAAGCTCTCTCTGGATCTCTACTGAGTCCAACAATCACCTGGGGCGGGCTGATCGAGCTGGCCCTGTCTCCCTACAGGGAGGGATGACACCAGTGAGCCAAAAGGCAACCAGGGAGTAATCTGTCCATGGCAACGGACTATCCACGGCAATGGAATGTAAGCAACTAAGTCAAAACACTAGTGTGGTATAAATTAAAAAGTTATTATGTGATCCTTCTAATATCATGGCAAGGGCTTAGCTCCATTTAGTAAAATCTTGATTGTATTTTCTGCATTAAAGGCTGCAAGGCTCATGTGGAAGATGTTGGGATAGAAGTATATTTGAATTCTAGTCACATGACAAAACTTACACTCCAAGACAATCCCAGTCTGAAAATTGCAAGTTTTATTTTAAGTCATGGGCCATTAGGACCATTAATACTTTTTATCAGTTGATTGCCAATCAAGTTTTTAAACACATTCAATTAAAACATCTCTTGATTTCACAATTTGGTATAGTATCTGTCAATACTTAAGATTTATATATGTATTTAGAAATTATTCAATTAGTGTTGAATAATTCTCAGTCAACATTATAATAGTAATATTATTTTCAAGAACTCCAGCATAAAGACTTGAAATACCCATATTAACAGATCAGTGGCTAAAAGTCTTACAGAATATTGAATATGGTCTTAAGGTAAGAATAATTCAACCTTTTTTCCCTTTAACACATATCTCAAATAATGTTTAAAAGTTGTTAACATTTTTATGTGGCAAGTGTAAAACGGGTGAGCTTCTCCCACTATTGTTTCTATTTGGTTAATATCTGTAAGTTTGTAAATGTGAAACGATCAAGATAAATACACTTCAAAGATGTCTATAATTAAATTACATATAAAAATGTGGAATATTTATTTATTTATTTAAAAGATTTGTAGGGCCACCGATCTGAAACAACTCTGAGTGTCTCACAACAACAATAAAACTACAAAAACAATAAAAAACATGTAATAGAAACTAAAAACAAGTGCCTCAATCAACTTCCCAGGATGCCCCAACAACCACCGACAGATTCCACCACTTTATCCAGTGCCTGAGTAAAGAGTCAGGTTTTAACGGCCCCCGGAAGGCTAAGAGGATGGGGGCCTTCTGGATTGCCGGGGTGGGGGGGAGGGTGTTCCATAAGATAGGGGCAGCCATGGAAAAGGCACACTTCCTAGGTCCCACGAGATAGTAGTATTTCTGGGAAGGGACCTGGAGCATGCCTACCCCGCCCAATCTAGTGGGACGGGTAGATACTGTCAGGAAGAGGCAGTTCTGCAAACAAGAATATACCACCATATGAAGAATTATGGATGTACCAAGCATGAGGAACAGCAAAAGCAATTTTGTCGTAACTCTTGGAAAGACAGTGTGACTCCAGATTCGCTAAACAGATCAGTAATAGGTTTTCTGTTTCTTTTTATTAGCTTTCCATTAATATATTAGAAAGACTGATCAGCATTTTTCTATGTTAAGGTTTAATTATGTATTCAAAAATTAGGATTAATCTTTTTATGTAATAGAATATATTTTGTTTCCTTTTCATTTTCTATTGTACTTTGGTTTTCTTTTTTCCTAACTTTTTAAAAACTTCTTTTAAAAAATTTAGATCATTATTTTTACTGAAGCACAAATAAATTACTGAGAATAGAATTCTTAAACCAGAATATTTCGCAGTCCAATAATGTATTACTTTATTTATAAACTATCATTCAAAGCATATCATTCTTCTATCTTTTTTTACCTTAAAACAACCTTCTAAAATAGTTCAAGTGAGCATCTGTAACAGTGGCTCCCAGCCTCACAGATATTCAAGAAGCTGTTGTGTAAATAACCAGCTACAAACTTTTCTGTTATCAGTGATTCACCCATCACCTCAATGGCTCATTGGATGGTATCTTTAAAGAATAAAATGTCTTCACACTAGTGTACAGAGAAATATATTATCCCAAATTTAAAATAGTTCAGTTACTGAAATTCTTGGAACCCCATCCTATACAGCTTAGTAACTCTTGCTAAAAAGAATTTTTGAGGACTATGCTTGGAAAACAGTAACTTTTGTTTTGGTAGCTTTCAAAGATCCTGTCAGTTTAAAGCAGTGTTTCTTAAACTTTGCAACTTTAAGATGTGTGGATTTTGTTGGCAGAGTCCTAGAAAGCATTTGGCCCAGGAGAGATCAGAAAAGTCACACACCAGGCATTTCTATAAAAATAATTTTATTTACAGAAAACAAACATATTTAAAGGCTGTTTGCTGAGAGATTTCTCTCAGCTGCATATTCTCTGCAAGCCTACACAGAAGGGAAACTGAAACTAAAACAAGTTCAGGCAAGTTCCTTCCTTAGGCAATGCAACCATTAACACGTGAAAAGGGGACAATTAAATTCAACCTCTTCACCAGGCCAAAATGATTAGTTACCATAGTAACCTTAATCTGTAGTAGAAAACATATTAACACTCCCCTTTTTATACTACAGAATAAGATGCAAACCAATTTGCTTTGTTAACTCTTTGTGTCTTGGTACAGAAAGAAGTTTGGTTAAAATATCAGCAATCAGGTCTTTTGATTCACAATATTTCAACATTATTTCTCCTTTCCTTATCATAACTTTGATATATTGATATCTAATATTGATAAGTTTTGTCCTATTTTTGCCATAGCAATGCAAGCTTGATTATCCTCATAAACAGTTATAGGCTGGTTCACTTCCATGCCTATGTCTTTTAACAAATGTTTAAACCATATAACCTCATTACAGGTTTGTGTTAGAGAATAAAACTCTGCTTCTGCAGTGGAAAGAGCAACAAGTGTTTGCTTTCTAGAATGCCAGCCTAAGCTAGACCCAGCAAATTGAATTAAAATCCCAGAAGTGGATTTCCTGTCACTGACATCTGCT
Organism: Candoia aspera; assembly: GCF_035149785.1. Lineage (NCBI taxonomy): Eukaryota > Metazoa > Chordata > Lepidosauria > Squamata > Candoiidae > Candoia > Candoia aspera. The sequence continues at coordinate 55,418,461 of NC_086159.1, read as the reverse complement.
CCCCAGTCAGAATCGGCAAAAGCCTGCAATTTCTCTGTTCCAGAGGCATTTAGCTTCAGGCAATAATTCTTTGCTCCTTGCAAATACCTCATTAACCTCTTCAATGCTGCTTTTCCAGTAGATGTAGGCTTCTCTACCTGTCTACTTAAAATGGCCACAGAATTTGAGATATCTGGGCGAGAGTGATTTGCAATGTACAGTAAACTTCCAATTGCAGAGCTATATTTCTCTGTCTCAGTTAATTGAGTTTCTCCTATATCTTTCTGAAAATCTGTTATCATCAGAGTAAAGACTGGTTTACAGTCTTGCATATTAACATCCTCTAGGAGCTTTCAAATTTTACTATGTTGGTTTAAAAGAAAGCTACCATCCTTCTCCCTGTGTATTTCCAAACCTAGGTAATTTGTTACAGTTCCAAGGCTTTTTAATGTGAAATGGCTTTTCATGCAGGCTTCAAAATCAAGCCTTTGTTTTTCTGTTGATGTAAACAGCAGCAAATCATCAACATAAATGCACAGATACATACAGCCTTGTTTGTCTTTCTTCATATATACACATGGATCTGCTTTTCTTTTCAAAACCAAAATTCTGCAGTTTTCCATCTAATTTTTGGTTCCAGGATCTAGCAGCTTGTTTTAACCCATAGATTGACTTCTGCAGTTCACAGACTAGATTCTCCCCTTTTTCATAGCCAGGGGGTTGCTGCATGTATAATTTGTGGTCTAAATCACCATAGAGAAATGCAGTTTGAATGTCATAGTGGTGAACTGACATTCCTTTGAGCGCAGCAATTTTTAACAGTAATCTAATTGATTCACCTTCAGTAACTGGTGCAAAAGTCTTGTCAAAGTCTAAATCTTTCCTTTGAGTGAACCCTTTTTGCGACTAACCTTGCTTTATATTTTTGCATTTTGCCATCAGCATCCCTTTTCAGTTTGAAAACCCACCTACAACCTAGACAGCGTTCATTGGGAGGTAGATTTACCAGTTTCCATGTTTTATTTTCTTTCAAGGATGCTAATTCCTATTGCATGGCAGAATGCCAATTTTGTGCAATCTCAGGTGGTAAAGCATTCACTTGTTCTAAAGACTCAGGTTCTGTGAATATGTGAAAGGCCTTTACTGTTTCAGCCTGAAAACGTGATGGAGGAACGCCTTTATTACTTCTCTGAGATCTGCGAGGTAATACAGGGCTTAAATTTTGACTCCTATCACTTTCCTGAGAAACATCTGTCTCATCAGACAGATCTTCAGTTTGCTTTTCTGGTTTAATGTCCTCATCAGCCAAAAGATCACCATCAGCAAGTCCTCGCTGTTCTCTTGTGGTGGTCAGATCAACTGGAGAGCTAGAATTTAATCTCCCCCAGTTTTGTTCAGCAAAAGAAACGTTTTTGCTAATTATCAATTTCTTTCCCACTATGAACCTGTAGCTGCTCTGGCTTTGTTCACAGCCAACAAAAATGGCTTTCTTTGCTGTGGGGCCTCCTTTCCTTCTCTGTTGTTTTGGAATATGAACCCAAGCAGTGCTACCAAACACTCTAAGATGGTTTACCTTTGGTTTCACACCATAAAACAAATGGAATGGAGTGTCCTGAATCACAGAGTTATACAATCTGTTTTGTACATAACAGGCAGTAGATATTGCCTCTCCCCAATACTTAAAAGATAAATGTGAATCTTTAAGCATGCATTTCATTGCATTTTGCAAGGTTCTGCCCTTTCTTTCAGCAACATCATTTTGCTGAGGGGTGTAAGGGTTAGAAAGAATTTGTTCTATCCCCTTTTCCGCTAGGAACCTTTTGAATTTGTGAGAAAGGTATTCTCCTCCTCGATCACATTGGAGTGCAGATACAGGCCTAGGGAATTTTCCACTTGCCCACGTCACAAAACCTTTAAATTTCTCAAATGCCTCATCTTTATGTTTTAAGATGTAGATAAATGTGTATCTTGAGAAATCATCAATAATGGTCATTGCATACCTTGCTTGTCCAAGACTTGGAGCAGAAGGACCAATAATGTCAGAGCGTACAATTTCCAAAGGTCTAGTTGTAACTCTGTCACTGTGCTTACTCAAAGGAGCTTTTAGTGTTTTGCATTCTTTGCAAACTACACAGTCTAAGTATTTGTCACAGGGTTTTATCTTTAGGTCACAGCTGTGGCATTTGTGCTATATACTTGAAATTAGCATGACCAAATCTCCTGTGCATCAGGTGTACACATTGGTCATGATATGGCGTGTTGCCAACTGCAGCCTTGCAGCTTGGCTTCCTTGCATTTTGCACAATGTACAAGGAGTCTTTTAGTATACCAGTAGCACACAATTTTCCATTTTTACATATCTCACAACCATTTTTCTTAAATGTTATGACATACCCTGTTGCAGCCAATTGTGCCACAGATAAAAGGTCTGACTGTAAATTTGGCACATACAACACACCTTTTACAGTTTCTCCCAAGCAGGATAAATACAAGTCACCTTGTCCCATAATTCTGGTCACAGACCCATCAGCCGAAGATACACTTTGTCTTTCAGTTTTAGACAGTGACACAAAAGAGCTTTTACAATTACATAAATGACAATTGGCCCCAGAATCTAACACTGATACATCAGAATTACCCTTCTCAGCAACCTGTGCAATTTGGCTTGTCTGAAGAGCCTTCTTCTGTGTTGCCCTTGTGTTCTTCTTCTCTGTCTTTCTACTCTTGGGTCTCAAGGCACAGTCTTTCTGCAAATGTCCAGCTGAACCACAGGTGAAGCATCACTGGCTGGCTAGCGCTGTGGCCTCAGCTTCCTTTCCTTTCTTTTCCCTCGTTTTCTGGTACTGCAGCTTTCCAGAAGAGATGAGGGGGGGGATCTTTCCTCTCTCTTCTCCCATTCAGCAAGTAAGCGCTGTGTAACATACGATGGAGTGAGGTCTGCTTCAGGCATAGCCTCCAGGGTACAAATCAGCGTGTCCCACGTTTCATTCAGTGAGGACAGGAGGATATAGGATCTCGTGAGAGGTGTAAATTCCATTCCTCTCTCCTGCAACTCAACAAACAGCTGCTGAATATAATGCAGGTGCTCAGGAAGGCTATCTCCTCCTGCAAGGTAGGCTTTGTACAGCTTTTTTGTCAGGGTAACTTTACTCCCTGCTGTTGCCTTTACATACAAGTCTCTCAAAGCGCCCCAAAGTTGCTTTGCAGACTGCATACCTCACACGTGGACTAGCTGATTGTCCTCAACTCCCAGGATAATGGTGGCTCTAGCCCCCTCATCCTGTCTCAGCCATTCCGCACTAGGATTTTGGGGGGTTTGCTCACCAATTGGCAGCCAAAGATTCTCTCTGCGAAGATACATCTCCATCTTCAGGGCCCAATTCAAATAGTTGGTCTCTGACAGGCACTCCAGAGGCATCGCTGAGGGCTGGGAGGTAGCCATGGCTTCTTCTTTCTTTTGCAAGTCACCTCAGCTGGCTTCTTTGTCCTGTAGACCGGCAGTTGCTGGACAATCTCCAGGTGGCTCCAAAGAAAATCTTCACAGGTCTTTGCTACCTGCCTTTAAATTGTGCATAAGGTGTGGAGCTGATCTCTCTATTCTCTCTGGGGTTTTACTGGGCTAACTGGGTTTACTGGGCTGCTTACTGGGCCCATAACCTGTTGGCAGAGTGCTAGAAAGCCTTTGGCCCAGGAGAGATCAGAAAAGTCACACACCAGGCATTTCTATAAAAATAATTTTATTTACAGAAAGCAAAACATATTTAAAGGCTGTTTGCTGAGAGGAGAGATTTCTCTCAGCTGTATATTCTCTGCAAGCCTACACAGAAGGGAAACTGAAACTAAAACAAGTTCAGGCAAGTTCCTCCCTTAGGCAATGCAGTGAAAAGGGGACAATTAAATTCAACCTCTTCACCGGGCCAAAATGATTAGTTACCATAGTACCCTTAATCTGTAGTAAAAAACATATTAACAGATTTCAACTTCCAGAATTCCCCAGCCAGTTGTTTGGAATTCTGGGAGTTGAAGTCTACACATCCTAAAGTTGCCAAGTTTGAAAAACACTGCTTTAATGGCTGACTATGGATTTAATGTTGGTCTCCCAGTATAACCATTATAAGAGATTTACTTACTTACTGTAATAAATTAATACTTTAAGAATTTAAGACCTCAGAGATTAAGTCAAATATCCTGAGTCAAACCAAGTTTCTCTAAGCATGGATTAAAAAATAACCTATATTATTCTATCCATAGGCAACAAGTTCCCAAGGCTGTTAAGCTAAAAAGCATTAAGACAATATTGCTAAAAGCTCAAAAAGTAAAAAAAAAAAAATGATTTATAATGGCAGCATATTGGAACTAAAACAAAGAAGAAAATGGCACTAACTATATTTACAAAAAAAAAAAAAACCTGTCTGAAAGTAATCCAGAACAGATACATTTTTCCTCCCTTATAAAAAATGCCAAGAGAGAACTCTGAAGCCACCATACTACATGCCTATGTTTTATTATAGAAAATGTATGTCAGGAAATGCCTTTCTAGACTAGACTATTGGGGCATGTGAAGCTCATAAAATACACTTTCTGAAATAGTCAGGGCAGAAATCCTTTGGACTTTCAGTAAAGAAAGTGGTACGGAGGAAAATATTTAAAAATAAATTTCATATAGTAGTAGCATATATTCACTAATTCTGGATTATACACATATATTACAGTTATAAATCCAAGTTACTGAAAAGTAAATGACAGGACAACCACTTTACAATCATTCCAAATTTGCCCATTTCAAGATTAGGAACTTCTGACTGTGGATTGGTAGAGAATAGTTTTGCATCATTTTCCAGACTAATAGGCCTTAATGTCTTTTTACAGCGGTCTTCAGAAATTTATTTAAGCAAGGCATGATGTGCTTCTAGAAACTGGATAATGAGAACTTCACTGTGATGAAGAAAGCCAAGAATGGTGAGATTCATACAGGACTGGGTTGGCTCAAATCAGTCCTAATTTTTTAATGAAGTACTCCTATAATTGGCCTTTCGAACTAAGGGCCTTTTTTTTTCCACAATAGCACACTGAACATTGAATGACTTTATGAAATAAATGAAAGAAGCACCAAACCTTGGTGTTATTTCTTCACTGAGACTTTTATATATCACTAGGACCTACATGAACCTCTGCTAACATTCAGTGACAAAAATATGCAATTTTGAATCTCACAGGAACGCAGATACTTTTTCACAGAATTCTTAAATTTCTTAAGAGATTTGAAGAGGTCTTCCACTTTTAAAAAAATTCAACCTAGGGCCCTACTATCACAAAATACATTTAGAACTTTGGCCACTAATATCTGGGACAACAGTTAATAACTTATTTAACCACTATCTGCTTAAGGCTGTTCTGAAATTGATAAATTAAAAAAGGTCAAGACCATATTTATTAGAATCCTTGGCTTATATTTTCCCTTTCTAATTCTGCATTATTGTTTTTTATTCTAATGTTTTGTTTATTCAAGAGAAAGCAATAAGAATCCTGAATCTCCTAAAGTGGCAGATAGAGACCATTAAATAAGTGAGGTGCACACAGCTGAGCATACTAGCTAGAGTCAATTGAGGAAATTACCATAAGTCAAGGAAGACAACAGTCAAACATGAATTTCCTCCAACACCTTGTCACCTATCCTCAAAGTGAACTGAAACACATTCAAACAATTGAACTTAATTGAAAGATAAAATGGGTTTTGCCTCATATTCAGATGTAAATGTATCATCCAGGCAAAATGGATGTAAAATGGATATAAGTGACTATGTAAATCCTGAGAAACTCAACATAATCTATACAGAGGATTCCATAGGTTTATCTGTTTACATCTGCAATAATTTATTAATAAATTTACCATATTCCACTGGATGGTACTAGGCAAATGCACCAATCAAAAAGTGATATATCTTTATCACCACCATGGGATAGTTGTTCATACAGAATCTAAACTACATTCAATAGGACTCACTATGTAAATTCCATCTCTTAAGCTATCATACTCAACTGCCCATTAACAGCAGTAGCTGAGGAAGCCATAGTTACTATACTCTCTTGTCAGAAGACAAAGGAAAGAAATTGACCATGGCCAACAGGAAGGCTTGCTATATCTACTGAAAATTCTCAAACACGGCTGCCTCTGTGAGTAGATAATCTTAATATGATCCCACTCCTGCATACAAGTTCCCAAATGCCTTAATTCCAAATCATACCAGATAAATATATCCAAAGCAAAGAAATAATTGATCTCTCTCCCAATCATAAATGTCATATCCAATATAGAACACCGAACTGAGATGACTTACAGAATGTCTTGGCTTCAACAAACATTAGAACAGATAGTTCTCATAATTGCCAAGAAATCCAGAGCGGTGTGCTGCTGATGGAGGCTACTTGAAATGAAACCTAAAATTAATTATCTGGGAATCTTCAACATCAACTCAAATCTACCTCCATGAAGTAGCATATTAACCATTAATTGCAAATTATTTACAGTGTGAAGCATTTCCAGAAAGTGGCAGGAAGATAACTACTATTAAGAGAAGTTTCAGGATGCATGGAAGCACGCTACAGAAAGGTAAAAAAAAAATTGTACAAATTTCCCCTTAAAGTATAATGATGCTAGTTCAGGGAAATGTATAAAGCCGAAAAGCACTCAAAATCTACAGTAGTGGCAGGAGTTCATATATTAATACTGTTTTTTAAGCATAAATGTAACTGTAAATACAAGGAAATCTTAGGTACTGAAATCTAATATTCTGCTTTTTAGAGGAGACTCATACAATAAAACATTTATCCTACCTCTCATAAGGTGTAAAAAATCAATCACCTTCAATTCTAAGGTATACAGGCAATCCAAGATTATTCACTCACTGAAAACATAATTCTCATCTGCAAAAGCACCTTATCTTAAATATTTTTTGTATAAAATAAAGAAAAATATTTGTCAAAACAGTCAGACATGTCTGATGGTCTTCCCAGGAGCATGAAATGCCTCTAGGCAGACAAACACAGTACTGTAGTTCTGCAAAAACCTGGTTCCTTGTGTTAATTTAGGTCTCATGGCAAACTGTGTATGCGTGTGGGCAGGCAGGCTATTTAAAAGGAAAAAAAAATGTTCTCTTGTGGTCTTATTTGCAAGACTTATAACTAATAACTAATAATTTAATTCAAATTCTAAAGACACAACAGGAAAGCCTCACTCATTCACAGAAGGACAAATTTATATCAGGTACCTTCAGTGATCACAAGTATGCTGGCAGTTCACTGACAAAAGAAAATCTCCAAAGATATTAAAATATGATTGTTTTATACAGAAGACTCCTTTTACATGTGTAGGCAGAAACAACTTACTCAGTCACAAGTTCAGATCAGAACACTTTTTTCCCCTGTGGAAGAGTAACTTGATCTAGTTCCATTTTCATCCTAAGTAAGTATTGATAAAAGTGTAATTATTTCAAGAATACGCAAGCATCTTGCCATTTAACAGTCTAACAAGGAGATATATTTCCTGGAATTTCTGGATATAAAATCATATGCTTCCATGTTCAATGCCTTAGTGTTGGGAGAGCTATTATCCTTCGTCAATAAGTAAGTGGCAAGAACACCAGAAGAAGTCTGTAAACCTAAATGACAGAGTTATTAGAACTGACAGTGATGCCCTTTAGACTATAGCAAAATTGGAAGCGGTTGTTTGCAACTATTTATGTTTCAATATCTTATTATCATGCATGGCAGATGTTCACATTTTACATCTTAAACACTGGTTCCATGTTGCCAATTAATGTGCAATATGAAATCTCCAGGAAAAGCAAGCCATGCACAATGATTCTTTTAGTTTAATTTCATTATTTTTATTAGGATAAAGAGATAAATTCTGTTCTCAAAGTAGCCTTATTTCTTTCAACATTAGTATACAACTTTTTACTTGAATGGCTTTAGAATATTCACAAATGATATGCAGGTCAAATAAAAAATGAATAAAACCCCCAAATGTATTAGTTATACTAATTTAAATTTATTTTAACTTTATTGATAATTTTTCACTAGGGATATTTGAATCTTATGCTTAAAATGCACTTGAAACCAATTAGAATCTATATGACTAAATTCTAATATAAAAAACCAAAAACATTTGAAAGTTTTTAAGTTTAAGCCACAATAATTCAGATTAAGACATGTTTTCCCTTATTTTTTAAAGGCTATGTATAGCTTAAAAAAAGAAGAAAAAGAAATAATGAAAAGCTTAATACAAGAAAACGACACAATGCTTTCTTAAAACACAGTGATACCCAGGGACTCTAGCTCTTTCTTTAATGATCCACTACTCTCATTCAGCTGTCTTTCTTTTTTAAAAAAAATCTTTACATATATGACAGCTTTCAAAAGTAGACCATAGACCATCTGGCATTTTCAGAGGTGTAACTTGTGCAAATTCAGCCCTACTGGGAACACAATGCTATCTTCTGCCTGTGTTATAAAAGATATAATAGAATGTAGAACTTATGAGTTGTTTTGAATTATTCATTTTTTGCCTGTATATTGAAAATTTTTTTACAAACTCTGCATTTTGTACTACATAATCACATGCGTTAAAGGTACAAAGAAACTTTTTGACACCTCTTTTCTATAGTAAGACGGCATTTTGTTTGATATGTGAACATTCAGTGTCTGTTATATCATTCTAAACAGACCATGTGCTGCTACAAAAGACTCCATTTTGCACTATGCATGAGCAGAATTTTATTCTCATTCAGTAACTAAGGCAATGTCCATCAAGATTTCCAATATTAGATTTAGGAACATTCAGCATCTTAAATCCAGGTTGGCAATGGACACCAACTGTATTTTTTAAAACACAAAACAATGTAGAATGCTGAAATATTAAACATCATGTATTTAAAAAGAAACTGCTTCCATTGTTAAATTGTTCTCAGGATATCATGAAACCAGTGGATTTGGCTCAATATTTTACAGTGTTATTACTAGTGATTTTTTTTTCCAGTATTGGATTAACGATTCAATAGAATGAGTCATTTCTGACAGAAAAATAGCAAATACTGTAGCCAGTAATAATGACACATGGAACTGCTGCTGGTGGAAAAGCAATGAAAAGACAATATATTGCTGCAGCATATAATCTATTAGCATGTTTCACTGAAGCACTCTTACTGGCCTCTTCATAAGCGCACCTTAATATAGTAATTTGTGTGTTACTTATGCAGCATTACACTATAATTTACTTGTGAGGTAACTAGACAGCGTAAAATACTTCCAAGTATTTTAACATGTATTTATGACTAAGATTTTATAGGCATGAAACAAACAGCTGATGGGTGTCCCTATTTAGATTTTAAATTCATAGCAATTTCCAGCTGACGAAAAACCTTGCCTGAATACACTTTGTTGTTGTGTATGTGGATATATATTCTCGTTCACTGCAAATTAGATATGCAACTTTCAAATAAATTTTAAAGGTATGAATAAATGACAATAATGACTGTGAAATGCACACTTAGCTGTATTTAGTTTTCAATATAGAGAATACTACCAACTCCACACAAAATTTATCCTATTAAAAGGAAAAAATAAATCAAGTAGTCTATCAATTATGATTTTTATTTGGATGAATTGTTTTGTGATTGATTAATCTTACGTATATAATGCTTTTGAAGAAGCAAATAATCTGCAAGATTGTGCTATAGCTATTCTGTAATAAAACAGAGAAATAAAAAGGATAAAGATGCCTCTGAGTTGGATCAGATTCCTGCCTACCACATCTGTGCAATTTTTTTTAGCAGCCTTACACAAGTCTGTTAAAGACATACAGCCATAAAATTTAGCCAACAAGTTTCATAAAAAGCAAAATGATTATTTTCTAACAAAACCGTAATCAGCAACACATTTACCAAACAGTCCACTCTTTAAAAGATTATCTGATTAATAACAACAAGCTATGCAGTTTTACAAATAGCGGCAAACCAAAAGTCAGGAAAAGTGGAAGTAAATGATGGTTTATTCACTAAGTGGAGGCACTGGAGCTTTCAAACATTTGTTCTAGTTCACAAGTGCTTGGGAAGCCATGACATCAGCTTTCCCCTCACTGGGCTCTCCTTTGTGCCATTTAAAGATTATGGGAGATGAAGTCCAGTCCACCTTTGGGTTTGGGAAGGCTATGTGAAATCAGCTCATAGTATTATGCTCCATTCCGTATCCTTTAATCCAGTGTTTTTCAAACTGGACAACTTTAAGATGTATAGACTTCAACTCCCAGAATTCCCCAGCCAGCAAATGGCTCTAGGTGACTTACAAAATGGCATGCACGCACACACACACATAGCTAATCATGAAATTCACTGGAAAATTCTGGGCAGTCATTTTATTTATTTATATCAACCAGCCTTATATGTTTTAGGGTTTACTAAGACTCCTGATAATTTATAACACACATTAGATTATTACTATGGTAGTAATAGTCAATAATTTTCATTAAAATCATTTGGAAAATAATTGGAGTATCATAAGATAACATGCAGTGTCATCTAATCATTTTCCATCCTGACTCATATGTTGTGCTTAGCCAAACTGTGATCTATTTGTTCCTGGCTTGGGTAAACACAGGGACTGTGGTTTATAATCCAGTTTATGGCTTAGCTTTGCTAACCGGTTCACACATCTATAGCAATCAAGTTACAGTAGATCAGGAACATACAACATGCTTTTTTGTAATGGTGGTTGGGCTTCAGGTATCGCTGAATCACAACTCCTTGCTTCCATCTTAATTTGCCATCGTAGTTGAGGTTGCTGGTACTTATTAGGGGTGTACAAACCATTCAGAGGGATGCTTCAGGAATATGACAAGGTGGCCTAGCCTCTGGTAGGCTTGATGTGGACCCTCTGAGGCCCTTTCCCAGTTTTTGCAAAATGCCCCTCCAAATGGTTTGTACAACCCTAACAATTATAGTTCAGGAATATATGGAAGGTTATATATTTTACTTTCAGACTGCTGGTAGAAATGTGTAGAAGATATAATGATATTTTGACTATAGCAATATATCTTATTTTATTTGGCAAGCTAGTTTGGAGGAGACTGAATTATATTATCATCAGGTTGAGTCAAAATTGAAAAATTCTACTCAAACACCACTAGTGCTTCACAAGAAAGAAGTGAAGATTCAAATTGCTGCAAGATTCTGACTTATACCCACCATTCTTCACTTTATTTATCAATGACTATGAAGCAAAACATCTCTTTATTAAATTTTCAGACCACACAAAAGTTTATGACATACCAAATCCTTCAGAAGATAAGACTAACATTTAAACTGAACTTGACAGAAAGGAAAAAACTGGGGTGAACTATTAAAAAGAAATTCAGCAGAGAGAAATGCAAAGCTTAGCAATTAGGGTACAGAAATCAAATCAAACAAAACAAATAGATATATAATAGGAGATACCTCATTTCATGGTTCTATACAAGAAAAAAATATTTCACTCAGGGGTAACCTAATGTGACATAAGTATAAAAAAGGCTAAAATAATTTTAGGCCACATTAATAACACCAGAGAGTTGGCCTTAGAGGACTGTATTTAACAACGAAATAACATGTATGATAGCTTGAACAAGAGAAATATATATGGAAATATTATTCTCCTTCCTATACACGAAGGCTGTCACACAGAAAAGGGCAAACTTGGGCAAAGTTCTGCCTCCAGTTTAGAAAAGAAAATCTAAATATGCTTCAGTTATAGGAGAGCTCATTTCATCTGAACAACTCTTAGTAAATCAGTAGAATCAATTATTTAGAATGGAAAGGTGGATTGGGTCTCAAACATTTGGAGGTGCTCTAGGTTTAGATGTCCTGCCTTGTACAGAACATTCGATTACATGGCTTATGGATTTGTTTTTTCAACTCAGTGAAATGTTCATATTCCCCTGGAGATCAGGTATGTCCTGATCCTGCCTTTCGCAAGGCCTTGAGGACCCAGTTTTGTCACTGAGCCTGGGGTCCTGGAAGTATGGGGAGCCCATCGTATGGTTATATTAATTGTTGTCATAGGATGGTTCTTTCCCAGATGCTATTTTTGTTATTTATAATTTTATATTATTGTTAGCTGCCCAGAGTCATGTATTTTGAGATGGGCAGCCATATAAATTTAATAAAGAAGTAATTAAGTAAACAAACAACCAAACAAGTGTCTGGCCCTTCTCTGAATTCCAGAGGCAATTCCAAGGTTTCACAGGGATCTAGAGACAAAAAGTTCAAAGGATACCACAAGCCATTTGACTATTATAAAAACTCTCCCTATATACAGTAATTACACTAGAGATTCATCAGCTTTTTCTATCCAGAATGACTCTCACGACCCAGCTGTTTTATGTACTGTAGAAACACATCTGAAATTCCATCTCATTCAGCTTCAAATAACTCTGGTCACAATGAAGGCAAGCTATGAATTCTAGAAAATGAATACTAAAGTTGCTTTACCAGATCATAGAAAAGGTATTACTCTGTTTGTCTCTAGTTTAAAACACATGCATTCTACCACTATAATGAACCACTAATTTTATGAACAATTACAACAGTGATCAACATTTTATAACACTAATTTATAATCTAATATTTTACACATTAGTATTCTTGATCAGTGTGTTACATCTTCATTAATCACATTATCAAGGGTGTTTCGTTTTTGTCACATAAAAAATTATGAAGTCTCAGGGAAAAGCAGCTGGTTGTTCCTCTAAGAATTACTTTTCTTATTTTCTTTTTTTGACATACCATAATATGTTGGTTTATTTTGTTTTGTTTTTTAGTTAATTTGTTTTATGGCAGTACTTTAACACAACAGTGCCAAAATATCATACCTGTTAACAACATATATACAGCAAACTACACTAGATATGTCAAAGTGCTATCAAAGGTAAATTACTGAAAGGGAATTGTGACATTAAATGTTTATTATTTTTGTTCTGAAGCTTTCAGATTGGGATTGCAACCCCATCACGTTACCTGCTTTCTCTTCATGGGAATAAGAGAGATGGAAAAAAGGATGTATAGTTCTGTCTGACAAAAACATGCATAAATTTCATATATAAACTCCCTTTTTATCAACGTGAAACTCTGATAATGTTTTGTCTTATTTGCCAATGTTGAGTGGCAAATATATATATTTTCCACTAAATAATGGTGGTTCATTATTAGTAAATATATTTAACATTCATAAAATTCAAAAGGCGGAAAATACTTTTTTACGAATTGTAGGTGGTAAAACCAATGCTCTCAAAATCTAGGTCATCCAATACATCCATATTTTTATAAATAACTCAAGGCAGCAAACATACCTAATACTCCTCCCTCCTCCTATTTTCCCTACAGCAACAACAACCCTGTGAGGTGGGTTGGGCTGAGAGAGTGTGACTGGCCCAAGGTCACCCAGCCAGCTTTCATGCGTAAGGCAGGACTAGAACTCTCAGTCTCCTGGTTTCTAGTCTGGTTTTATTTTTTTTATTTTTTTATTAATTTTCTATCCTGCCTTTATTATTTTTATAAATAACTCAAGGCGGCGAACATAACTAATACTCCTTCCTCCTCCTATTTCCCCCACAACAACCCTGTGAGTTGGGCTGAGAGAGAGTGATTGGCCCAAGGTCAGCCAGCCAGCCAGCCAGCTTTCATGCCTAAGGCTGGACTAGAACTCTCCTACTACACCTGATTGGCTCTTCGGCTGAGAGAGGGAGACTGGCCCAAGGTCACCCAGCCAGCTTTCATATCTAATTGCTTTTCAGGGTTATGTACATAAAGTACAGAAAAAAACATAACTATCTGGCCAAAGAAATTAAAGGCAAGAGAAAACAGAAAATGAAGAAAGAATTAAATCTTGTTTAGCGTAACACCATTCACTGTATCTTCCCATGTGTTTTTATCCCTGTAAAACATTCTTACCTCCACTACAACCATACATCAATTCATCATACTGCCATTTTTCTTTAACATTATCACCTTCCTTTTTCTGAAGACATCATCAGTTCCATCTAATCATTACTGTTTTGTTCCTCCCTTCCTCTCAACCCTCTTAACTCGTTTCAGTTTTTAAATTTTAATTGCTTTAATATACTCCCAAAAAAAGGAACAAGCAGAGATAAAGAGGGAAAAGGAGAAAAAACACAAACCAAAAAGGGGAAAAGGGAGGATGAGAAAGGAAAAGTATTTTAGAGTTGCCCTATTATCACATAGTATCATTCAGCCTAATTTTTAAAGATATCATTAAACCTTGGCCGCATGGAATAATATTGATCATTCCATTACAAGCACCCTTTTCTTTCCGCATCTCTACTTTCCATTCATTTCATTGAGAGATTAACCTATCATCTACTTTTACATGCAAACTTTGTACTTTCTCTTCCTGCAATGATTCTCTTTTCACTTCTTTACCTTTCCCCTCATGCCCACTTCTTCCTCATGATTGATAATGATATTAGCAAATAAAGGTCTGACCCGCATTCTGAACTTCTCAACTTATATGCCTCACATATTTTCTCACTCTCATCATAAACAAATCAATAATGCTTTTTTTAGATTTCATCCTTTACTGTGTATAGTGTCCCTAGGGACAACGCCGGCTCTAAGGCTTAGAAACGGAGATGAGCACCGCCCCCTAGAGTCGGACACGACTGGACTTTACGTCAAGGGAAACCTTTACCTTTACCTTATTCTAAACATACAGATGTTTCCTACGCAGATACTCATCAATGAATTATCACTGTCATTCATTCTTGGGTCTCAGAATGGCACATTTCTTCCCCTGAATTCTTGTTTCATTTTCACCTATCCACCCATTTCACCTGACATAATAGCTTTTTCCTCAAATTGCATTCATTTGTACACTTTTCCCCCAAAATTCATCCCTGGTACCTTTATAATCACCATTCATTACAGAATAACATGCAACTATCACCAACCTATGAATTCCTACTTCAATATGCACTCACAGCAATCTAGATGACATTGTTTTAGATGCACAGCATATATTTCTTTCTTTGCATGTATTTTTTTATCATATATTCTTCCATACATTCAATATTGCAATCTTCCATGTGCCATTGATGTTAACAGAAGGACCCATGAATAGCTTCAGTCTATTGAAGCCTAAAGCATAATGCTTTTTAAGTACAATGCTAGGAACTTGTGAAGCAGAGATCTTATGCCGTAAGGCTGAAGGCCACATGCCTGTGACAGAAGGAATGAAAGAGGGCAAGCACAGAGGTGGAAAAAAGAAAATCCTCCCTCCTCTTTGTTCTGTGACAGGAGGACAAATTGTCTTGGCAAAAAAAAAAACTCTCAGAAATTTAATGAAGAGTTAAGAGAAGATTAAAGACAGTAAGACAAAACAATAAGAAAATAATAAAGTTTTCTAATGATGCAGAAGGACAATTAGCTCAAGGGTCGATCCCTTAAAACTCTGGCAGACAAAAACAAACCAAAGTCATTTGTTGCGAGCCCAATCACATGGAGTGTAGAGTCCCGGCCAACTGTTGAAAAGTATGTCCTCACATTAAGACATTTTACAAGGCAAACTAATATAATGATAATATCAATGAAATAGGCATTTAGTATTCAGAACTAGAAAAATGTTAATTTTAGATTTGTTTGCTATTTACAAGTGTCTCAACTTCACTACATAGTGGGAGGGAAATAAGAATTCAAGTATGCCTTGTTTAATAGTAGCAAGTCTCACACGTAATATTCATGACATGACAAAGGTATTTTAGCTATATTATTAATGAAATTCTCAACTGCCTCTCATATGAATATTCTACTACAATAAAGCAGGAAGAACCCAGTGCGATGTAGTGATTAAGGTGTTGGATGGGCACTGAGAAATCCAGCTCCTTGTCCTCCTTCAGCTATAGAAGCTCACTGGGTGACCAAGCCAGTCATTCTGTCCCCACAACCCACCTTACGGGTCTGTTGTTGTAGGGGGAAACAAAAAGGGAAAGCAGATGAATGAAAAGGTGGGACAGAGCTTCAAAAAATAAACAAATAACTGGCCATGGATTGCTGAAAAGTTATGCAATTACAGTTCTAAAAATGCTATAGACCAATGCCATACAATTTGGCCAATTTAGTTTTCAACTCCCTAACAGTTGGAGGATTCCTACTATTAGAATATAGGATTGTGTCATGTCATTAATGGGCAGTGTTAAAAGGAAAGTGAATGGGACAAAGTTTCTCATATCCTCTTGAACATTTGTAACAGAACGTTCACAGACGAGATGGTAAAGACTGCTATAATGGGAGGAAACTATCCATGCTATTTTTTTTTCCAAGTTAAAATTCTGTTCCTCCTCTCAGTTCACAGAAGATATAAATCACTATGAAATCATTCTGCTAACATAGTTTCAATATAGCTGAGGCCAGGGATACTCAAAAGTCCTTATCTCATGGAATTAACTGAATGGGAACCAATATATTTTGACCATTTTCTCTGATCTTCAATATTTTTGAAGAACTAAGTCATTCTTGTTATGCTGTAATATATATGCAACAATTTAGAGATGACATGTTTCTTCAGTTAAAAGTTGAACACTGTGTTTTTCCAGAAATATCAAGAAAAAATGACAGCGGTCTTGTTCCAGCTTCTTTGTTGCATATTTCCAAAACCAATTATCCTTTATTTTTTTGAATTTATGGAAAATGTTTAAAAGAGTTATGATAAATCTTCCGTACTTGCCTTATTTTTACTTAGTGAAAAATGAATTCCTGAATCATTTACTACCACCAGAATTCACATTATTAAAGATAAAATAAACATCACTGAACTTGAGCCTTTCCTGCAAGGCTGTGGAACCCATACAGAAAGTGATCATTGTAATATTCTGTAGAGTCCTAATCCCATATAACACATATATCCAGGTCTACAGATTCTATTCAGCTTCCATTTTCTACACCTAGTCCCAAGTCCATGTGAACAGGAAGAGGATAAAACAAAATACAGAACTGTTACAGGGGGCAATATTATATCTAATATTGCATTCTGCTTGCTCTCCAAGTGGCCTCAACTATTTTCTCTGGCACCACAGTTCAAATTCATATATTTTTCTTCATTCAGCCTTTCTGATGGTCCATCTTTCTTAGCCATATGCTGGAAAGACCATGTCCTTGGCAGGGCATAGGTTTGTTGCCAGTGTGGTATCTGTACACTGTAATACTTTGTCTAGATTTGTCATAAATTTTCCCCAAGAAGCAGATATTACTTTATTTCATGGTTACAACCACCATGCCTGTGGATTTCTGAGCCAAGGAACTATTTCCTTAATTAATTGATCCATATTTGCCATATTGAGGATATGGGATAGATATAAAGCTAGGTTGTCTCCAAAAAACTTCCTTTATGGTTGTCATCACAAGAAGCATTTTACAGAACAGAAATTATAACTATGCATAAATGGTTAACTTATGGTGACATACTGGTTTTTTCTCGGAGGGACATTAAGTTGAAAACAAGAGACAATTTGATATCTGAAGGTTATATATGTCAATGGTTCTCATATGTTCAATTATTAGAAAGGTTTAAAGTAGATAAAAGGACTTTTGACTTTGAATATGGTAAAACTGAATTTGAAATTGAACTTTGTACAAATGATGAACATATTATTGCTAAGATATATAAATTTTCATTGAAATTAGAAACAGAAGATGAACAAGTCAAAGACTGTACAAGAAAACGTTGGGTATAATATACAAATGGAACAATGGGAGAATTGTGTGGATGAAAGGATCGGAATTTACACTGTATCATAACCTTAAAAGAGAATTTTTAAAAAATGATCTATCATTGATACTTGTCACCAGATAAAATTGTCTAAAATGTATAAAGGTACTGTCAGGGTAGCCTTACTCCCAATAAGACACGGACTCACTTAGAGGGTCTAAGGATTTCCTGTTTATTGGAAGCAGATTGCATACGGAGAAAAAAGACGGGAATGCGGGCGTGGTAGCGGGGTACCCCGTTTATACCCTGGTGGCGGACCTTGTCCTCCTCCACCCCCCATTGTTCCACAAGCCGGGTCCGGATGGGCGATCTGAATTGGTATGGGTCTGACGATGGGTGATTCGGGTAATCTCCGATGGTTTCCTTTGTCCTTTTGCCTTCGTCTGGTGCAGGTGCATCCCCCGGGGTAATGTGTGGGAGTTCCCCCGATCTGTTAATGGTTTCTAGGTCCGGGCCGAGGTGTGCTTCTATTGTCCTGGTGATTGTTTTAGGAGTTTGTGTGCTTAAGGGATGATGTGTGTGTTTAAAGGATAATGGTTATCCCTTCCTCTTTCCTGATGGGCATGTTCCCCGTTGTGATGCACTTATGCCTTGCAACGGGGAACATGACAGGTACTTCAATTGTATGTTGGAAATGTGAACAACAAGAGGGACTTTGTATCATCTTTGATGCACATGTAAAAAAGCTTTAAAAAAATGAGCATTCTTTAGCAGTGCTTTTTTCTTATTGGAATATAGATAGATATTTTCTAGTAATTGCTGTGTCTTCCATAACACTGTAAAAGGCATCACTTTGCAAATGACTCCAGGATTAGCCTATATGAAATTTATTTCACACAATGCATCTCTTATATTTATACCTGAATATAACTATTGTAAGTCTGGAGACATTTAAAAATATTACCACATATTTTTATTTCAAATATTGTGTGTTGGAGTTCCCCTTATTCTAGAGATAGCTAATGTTTTCTTAACCAGGAAGTAGTAACATCCTGTGCCTCACAGTTTTTACAAAATATCTAGTTCTGTATTTCAAATGCTAAATATGGATAATTGAATATATCATTACCACAGAAAATTGCAGACTACCAGAACGTCAATTCACTCATTATTTCAGGTACCGTGTGGGCAGTTTCCTACTTCTTGTATACTATCCAACTAACAACACAAAAAAGGCATTGAAATTCTACTTAAACATAGACCTTCAGCAGTATTTTTCACAAGATTTTTAAAATGCACAACAGAAACGTATTGCTTTAGGTAGCATTTCCTTCAAAAATGCCGATTTCAGTAGTATGCTTGGAAAATATTAAAAAAATCAGGGATTATGGATGGTGCTAAGGTGGTAAAAACAAATATGCAAACCATTAGGATGCTGGCTGGCTGGCATCTTCCAATCTGTAGTTGCCATTTACTGACCAATTACCACACATGTAGCGTAATTCTATGCATGTTTATCCAAAGGAAATCCCACTATGTTTGCTGGGGCTTATTTCAAGCCAGGTCTTCACAGGATTGCAAATTTAGTCTAGTAAAACAACATAAAAACAACCATCAAATCTTATCCAAGAAAGGAAAGCTATTTTGCCTGTATAACACATTCTCTGTAGCAAAATTTAATCCGCTTTATAATCACTATATTTGGGGGATCCCTTTGGACAATTAAAGGATAGTTAATCCTTGCCTCCACTCAGATTTAATATCAGTTTATACAAGTCAGACCTTACTGAAGGTACAGACTGATATAAAAGTACATCACTGAAATATGCTAATAATGCTTTCTCATTCAAGTATTGATTTCCAAATTACAGTCACCTTAAAAATATCACATTGTCAATGAATGAAAATCCTATGCATGATTAAAATCACTACCTGCTAACTATCCTTTTATCTGATTGGAAAAACTTCAGCACAAATTTGCTTTTAGTGAGGCCTCTGTCAACTGTCCCAATAAGGAATCTCTACTAGTAAGAGCTTATTTGCAATAGAGATTTCACAAAAGCAAACTAGCATATTTGTAATCATATGATAAAAGATGATCATGTGAAGCAACCTTAAATGATTAGCTCTCAGAAGACAATTCACTAATTCTTGCAAATGGGACTCTACAAAAATAGCCACTTCAGTTTCTCAAGTACCACAGAAGATTTAAATTTTTTAAAAATGCCATGCTTTACCTTAAAAGGCATTCATTTTAGGCATATCCAAATAGTTAACTAAATTTCTCCTCTTACTGAACAGCAGTCTTATAAGATAGTAAAACATGCCCAACATAAGCTTTTTTTCCTTCCCATATGGATAAAAATATGCCTTTTCAGAAAGAAAAAGGTGGATGTTTAGTGAAGAGGAGGATAAATTTGAGGCTGAAATGATGGATGGCAGTGACCTTTCTATCTGTAAAACTTCAGCATATAATAGGCTATTTAATCTTGAGAACAGGATTATTATTAATCAATTATTCATGACAGTTTGAATATATGGGAGATGCTTCTTGTTTTGTTAAATATCACAAAGCAGACGTCCTGTTTGAGCAACAGGAAGATTAAATCTGAGTAAGTGTACAAGATACTACAATCTTCTATGTCTACTGCTTCTTTAACGTACAATATTTACTCTTCCTGAAAGGAAGACTTCGATCATTTCCCAAATTATTTACAATTATAATGTTAGTATAATCTTAGATTTATTGAAACACAGTAATGAAAGCAGATGAAGGGAGAGAGTGATATGTAAGATTTCTTTTTGGGGAAGAATGTCTTAAACTTATGGTTGTCTTCCTTACAACTAAAGTAGCATCTTTAGTACCTTTCCTAAAGTTATAGAACAAACTGGATTGTAGAACACACTCCTATATTTGGCAGTAATATTTACTGCAACAAGGATAATATGAGCAGGGAATAACTAATTTACTGAAATTAGCAGTAGGTCTAACATCTTGGCAGAGCAAAAAAGATGTGTTCTTAGAATGAACCCTTCAACATCTTGTTTCAAGGCTTCTTTCTAACATAAAATTATCTAGGGAATTCCAATTTCATACTTAAAATGATCAAGTTCTTCAGTTTTGTCACTGCAGTTAAGGAAATATAAATTGATGACAACCAGTGCAAACGTGTTGATTGTTTGATTATCTGCCATAAATTAGCTGTTGACTCTTAGGGAATGCATAGATTTTTTTCCACGAACAAACATGTTAGTGCTTTTCAAAAGCATGATTATAACTAGAACTTTACATTCTAATTTTTTTACAATTTTAGCTTCTCTTAATTTTCCAAATAGAACAATCAGTGTTTTAAATAAAGACTTACAAACTGCTGATTGTAGCTAAGTGTTTTTAATAGCATTAACAAAAGTTGAAACTTTATGACCATCTAGTTGAATAAAAGCATGCCTCATTTTATTGTGCGCTTTTTTGCGCTTTGCAGATATTGTGTTTTTTTACAACTTGAAGATTGGTGGCAACCCTGAGTCGAGCAAGTCTATCGGCACCATTTTTCCAACAGATTAGCATTTTTCAGCAATAAAGTATTTTTTAAATTAAGGTACGGACATCGTTTTTTTTAAACATAATGCTATAGCACACTTAATAGACTACAGTATAGTGGAAACATAACTTTTATATGCACTGGGAAATAAAAAAATATATAATATGACTTTATTGTGATAGTCTGGAACCAAATCCACAATATCTGCAAGGTAAGCCTGAACAGACATTTCTCAGTATTGGCACCTACGTGAATGTCTTTACCAAGTCAATCAAACATCTCATCTAAATGAAAGTACCACTTGTCTTGCATCAAGAGACACAAAGAAACAAAAACTCTGTGTTCAGTATCTATTGTTTAAAAGCTATTCATATACAGCTCCTGGGCAAATCAGAAGAAGTATGAAAGGCCATTAGAATCAAAAGTAAGTCTATATGGCTGTATCTCAATCTACAGAGTACTAAATGAAGAATTTCCAAAAAGCAAGAATGGTTTGAGTCAGAAAGCAATTTGTGACAACAGCAGTCTAGTCAGGTCTGGCAATATTTTTCAGATACAGAGACAATCACAGGAGTTTAACCAAAAAAAAAAAAAAGCACTCCAATTTTAATAAACAAAATTACATTCTTGGACACTATGATAATAGTATTCATGGACATTTGCCAGTAAGAATGGTCAGAGTTTATTATCTTACTGTATAATATACAAATAGAAAAAAGAAACATCTGGAAATATTTACGGCATGAAATTTGAAAGGCCTTACAACAAAAGAAGGAATACTTGAAGCTACGTAGGTGGATAAACAATCCATTCAGGAAAAAACAATACTCAGTCATTAATGTACCAATAAACAAAACCAAGACTAAAACAACTGTTCCACTCCTAGCTGTGCCTTGTTAACAGATCAAAAATCTAAAGCACAGAAAATTTGCTTTAATGCTGCTGTTTTCACCACTTCTTGAAGTACTGTTTTTGGCAGCAAAATGAAAATAGTTTGCTATTCTTTTCTCCAAGGATGTTTTTTTGACTTCCCAGTATATCTACACTCCTGAGATTTCTTGGTAATCTCCAATCCAAGTATTAAACAAGACCATCTTTGCTTGGCTTTTTCAAGATTACAGCTAGGTGTTTATTTGATAGTATATCCTACCCAATTCAGTTTGAGTTCAGGAATTACGCCCAAGCTGGGTTCATACATGAAACAATAATGTGATTTAGGGTTTTACAAAGCTAAACATGCATACATAGCAAAACAAGCTATGTATTATAACATGAATTATAATACATAGCTTGTTTAATATATTCTGTGAACCAATTTTGATTTGATTCAGCATTTTATGATGACAAAAACTCTATCTTGATTAAATACTTCTGCACTCATTACTGACTAGAAGTAATAAGATTGCTTTGTAAATTAATGAGTCCTTCATCACAGCTAATTACAATGAGTTTGATCCAGGTAAGTCCCTTCTCTTATAGAACAGGTGTCATATTAAAGCACACAGTGTTGGAACAAGTAAGTTTTTCTCATGTTCTGTTTATGCACATGATCTATCTGCTATAGATCCTACAAATCAAAACACTGCTGGACATTCCACTCCTTCAATGAAAATCCATACTAGGTATTCAAAATCAAATTCTTCAACTGTCAGAATAGCATTACTAGGATTAGATTTCTTCACCTTCTTACTTGAAACTTAAATGATAACCAGGATAAATCTTTCTTAAGATATATTCTTATTATCCCATAATGCACCTGCACACTCATACATCAACCAATGGGGCCATATCTCATGCTAAGCCATAGTTTGTTTTAACTATGTTTTATAGACAAAAATAGCATACTGGATCATCCAAAATGCAAAAATAATTATCATGGTTTATAAACAATAATGACTCGGCTCACACATCATGCTAAACCACAATCAAACAAACCCTGTTGCAGCTTAATAAAATGTGTCATCTCAGAAAATAAACAGAACTATATAACACATTTTGCTATAATTATGGAAAAGAACAATTCAGATATTGAGTGGATCCACCCACCACTCTAAATTACAGTGTGGCTTGTTAGGTTTACGGTAGCACACTATATGAACCTAGCCACTGTGCTTTATAAATCATGATTTATGACTCAGTACAACATACGAATCTAACCAGGATCTTGGTTAGAATACTGTAAAGTATTCTAAGTATAAATCCATGTTTACTCAATCACCAAGACAACTTGTTTGTACCACAGTTTCTCTTCTTTGATGCAGAAGACATACAGAAATAATTCCTGGGAAGAAATGTGATACGTTAGTATTATAACATACTTGGTAACAGTATATTGTAGTACATTAACAGCCTAAAGCCAGATTACACGAAAACAAACCCCTCCCCCCAAAAAGGAAAAGTAGCAATTGATTTTGCAAATACTTACTTTTGATGAGATCACCATCACTGCAATTTCCCCAGACCGGCTGGTCTTGTATATCTACTTGTATATTTTGATTATATGAATGTTCTGGTATCCTTATCTCTTCTACAGCTGTTTTGTCTTCATCCTTGTTTTCTAAACAACCACAAAGCATTAAGCTATAATTAACATTTTAATTTTTTTCTTCCATTTTCAAGTTTACTTCAAGAATTTCCAACCGCATGAACATTTTAAAAAATGTGATGGTTTAAGGTGACATTTTAACATGTTTACAATTACCATTTGTGTTTCAAAACTCCAAGAAATTTCAGTGTGAATCACATCTTACAATCCATCAGACACAAAGGGTCTTTGCCCAGTTGTGTATACTAGATGGCCATACAAATCAGAGTCCATACATCCCTAGTATTAGTCTTTCAGATCAACTTTAGCCTGAAACAAATGGATCCAGGCAAACATTTACTGTAATAAATGCAGTTTCACCAATCATTTGATAGATAGATCCTTCAGGAATTTATAACTGATATACTCAACAAAGAATAGTTTTTCACCAAAATTCAATCTGCTACAGTTGTTCAGAAATTCAACAGATCTATAATCCATCCACAATCACTTCCCACAAACAATCTTTTTTTCCCATATGCATTGCAAAAGAAATCAGAAAGGTTATAAATGACCTGAGATACCATTTTTGACCATGGGAAGGCAGACACAAATTTACATCAACAGAAGATCAACCATTCTAAAACTATGAGAAATTAGAAGGAATCTGAGTAAGTACTTAACATCATATTCCATTAGAAAAAGGAGTCTACACTAAAAGACAAACTGTTTAATAGTATATTCCAGCAGAGGACGGAAGATTTACTCACAGGCGAAGTTGTATGTGCAGTCTATAAAAAGAGGATGGAATCACAAGGCTAATTGGAAGACTTCTGACCTGAGTTGTCTATCTGCTGCATGTAGCATCTTCCTAACCAGTGCCTCATCAGCCTGGCTGAGGGATGGTACATAAGAGGGAGTGAATGAGAGAGTGAATGGGAATTGATTACTGAAACTGTTTAAATAAACAAATTTCTTTTATTACTTATGTTTGTGTTTATGGTCTCATATCTATTGTTGCATATGA
This sequence comes from Candoia aspera, assembly GCF_035149785.1. Lineage (NCBI taxonomy): Eukaryota > Metazoa > Chordata > Lepidosauria > Squamata > Candoiidae > Candoia > Candoia aspera. The sequence goes on along the minus strand of NC_086159.1, from coordinate 55,393,641 downwards.
ACACAAACCTTTCAACTTTGGTCCTTGAGTGCAACCACCCTACATCTCAAAGTAAAAAGGGCGCTCAGGTTAGACACCAGATATTTTGTAATAGAAACACCATGCTCTGCAAGTTTCTCCTTATTTTCTAGCCATCCATTGCAAAGTTTAGCATCCTCTTTATGTGTGCACTTCAGCAATAAACTTGCTAGCAGAGATTCAAGGAGCTGAAATTCACACTTCTGGACAGAGCCCAGATTAAAGAAGGCTACCTTATACTACTTGAGGGTGACTCACACTAAAAATCATGGCATTTATCTCTGGTGAGTATTACTCCTGACACAAGCAACTGGGTCCTGCACCAAGACACCAGGGACCAGTGTACTCTAGTAAGAATGCTTATTTTGGTCCAGATACGTTCATATCCAATACACCAGCCAAAACGCAGCAAAGATATTCCTTGTCACTGACGTTACTTTTGATAAATTGGAATCATAAAAACCACAGAACTGATAGAGTCCATTTAGACCATTAAATTCAATGCTCAGTGCAAGAATCCAAATTAAAGCATCTCTGACAGATGTTATCTAGTTCTTCCTTGAACACATCTAATGAAAAGGAACCATCCTCTCTCTCAGTAATGGTTTCGACTGCCAAACTATTTATACTGTAAGGAACATTTTTTTCTAATATTTAATTAGAATCTGTTTTACCTTAGACCCATTGTTCAGTGGCACATACTATGGAACAAGTAGAGAGAAAATGTCTTGCAGGTTTTGTGATAACCTCAGGTATCTGAAGAGTTGTATAATATCCATCTTCAATTGTTTGTTCTCAAGGCTAAACATATCTGTATCCTTTAATTCCTCTTCAAAAAAAATTTAATTTGTAGTTTCCAGATCATCTTTACTACCTTTCTATAAACGGGCCACTTCACTGAATACTCCCTGAATTGTGGTGCTCAGAACGGGACATAATACTTGACGCTGGTCTTACTAAGCCTTATCCAAACATCCTTGTGGTGCATTTTTGGAGAAAGTACTCTCACAACATAGTCTCCATCTTGTTGTGTCTAAGGTGTTCCAACATGAAAGAAGAGGTTTCCTTGCTATTGCAGCAGAAGACCTTCCAGTCTAAGGTGGATAAAGAAGGAGCTTTCAGAGGTCAGCAGTCAACTGGACTCCAACTGGCTTGATAAATCTGCTATAGGACCACCCTTCCCATGCAGTTGCTAGTCTCTTTGCCTACAAAGCCATTTTGGCTATGACTCTGACACAGACTAGACACCTTGCTTGCATGGTAATTTCTTTTGGGGGTGGGATCCTGTCAAAAATAGGAATATTAACATCATGTAAGATCAAATGCAGGTCTACTAGGAGGTTGATATTCTCGTTCGTAAGAAAAGAAAACATTCAACAGAAAATAAATACTATGAGTACAATGTATGAGTTGCAGTTGTCATTTGAGAAATAACTTCCTTGATGAACACCACCAAAAAGGGACCTTCAATTTCATCCAGTATGCTAATCGTATTAATTTAACCTGAGTATATAGTAATTTAACCCAAAACCACTCAGAATGGGAGACAATCAGTAGCTGCTGGTGGAATTCTGCAAATGATCTGATTAGAAACTTCTATCACTCTTTCAGCAACCTTCAAGTAGCACTTTTGGACCTTGTTAATAAGTGCTTTCCCTAGCTTTTTGACAGCCCCTTTCCTTGGAACCACAAGAATTGCTGCTGGTAACACAGTTTATCAAACTCACTGGACAGCCTCCACTTGCTAAAGAGAAAGTAAGTGAGAAGAAATTATCTTCAGAAAACTGGGGAGATTGACTGTCTGTGTGTTATGCCTGACAGAGGTTCTTCTTTCACACTCAGTAGAGCAATAGTTGGTAACACAGAATGGGAGAAGAAAAGATGGGAAGAGACACACCAATCACTACTCTGAAAATATCCCATGTTACATTCTGTGAGGGCAGCAACACTCATACCAATGTTCTTTCTTTTCTCAAGGATGGGAGGAAGCACATTACCATTATTGTATGGAAGAGCCATACAGTACAACAGAATGAAACTGTCCTAACAACCAGGAAACACACTGAGACAATGAACTGGTCTCTAATATTTATTGCTAGTACTTAACAGGAATCCTAACAAACTGAAGAAGCGTGGGAAAAACCCAGACATATAACCCCCAAGGGTTAAGGCGGTCCCGATCTGTGTCTCTTTGAATGGCTGAACAATTCCTCAGTGCTACGCATGCGCTTGACAGTCTGGATGGGAGCCCCCTGCTCGCCATCCTTACTCATGACAGAAACAGTTATTTGCCATGATTTGGAAATTATATTTCTATTGATGCAGCTTACAACTGCATTTGCCTTCTTTGCCACATTACATTCAGACTGCAACCAAGATCCTTTTTTGCAAACACTAATAGCAAGCCAGGTACCTCCCATCCTGGACCTGTACGTTGGATTTTTTTTCTCATTGGTGAGTAACTTTGCACTTGGAAGCTATAATTATCTTCAGCCATTTTTCAAACTTCTCAAACTATATATCCACTTAATTGTCATGACATCCAGCCGGCACTTAAATAATTTGTTATTCAACATACCATGGAGAACCCAAAAGCCACACACCTGGTCCTTCAGAGGGATCTCTATCTCATCCAGTACAGACCACCTTCCTCATTCCCAAGCCTGGAACCACATATTCACACTATCTGGAATCTGCTATCTGGATTCAGTTAGGTTTCTTGGCTCTCATCTAGTCCATCACAGCTTCCAGGCAACTGACAAGCACCTGTACAGTACTCCTGATTCAGGCAAAGGTTTTAGAGCAGAGACACTGGCCTAACCTCCTACAAGCATCACAACTATTTCCTAAGAACTTTAACTCTGATCAGATGCCACCCCAGAAATTTTACAGAATCTGCAATAATTGTGGTTTTTAATTTGGAACAGATGCAATGAACTTTACCTTCAAAATGTATTACAATTCTATTACAATAGACTACTTAATGGCCAGCTAAGTTTGACTCAAGAATAGCCAGGCCACTGCTCAAGTAGTTTACTGAGGATGCAGTGAAGATGGAGAAGAAAGCCTCTTGCCACTGCATACTAGTAACAACTAGTAACATAGTCATTTTGGTCATATTTTTAGAATTGTGTCTAATTACAAAAATGATCACGTATATACAGGTTTGTCATAAGAAAAGAAAGAAGCATGGAGTGGGAAAGAACGTCAAAAGAGAGGTGAGAAACAGTGAGAATTACCAATAGTTTTAATAAATAAAGCAATAGCCAAGCATCATGGACTCTAGCAAAAGCAGCATCAGAATCCTTGATCTTTAAAATACTGTTTTAATTATACAGAATTCCGACTCCAGTGTTTAATACTGAAATTTAATGTTGTAATTCCCTTTCTTAAGTCAGTGATAGAGAATTCTGGTGAGCTGAAATGCTCCCCAATGGTTTCTAAATACCAGATATATAAAATCAGACTTGTGCTCATTTATTCTTCTGCATAAAGATTAGCCAGTTTGCCCTATACAGTATTGGGGGGGGGGGCACTGCTTATGTGATACTACACAGGAGGATAAGAAATGTGAGTGATGTTAAAGGATCTATTACTATTGTTACCAGAATAGATTTACGGTCAGCTTCAGGGGGTTCTTGTGTCAATATCATTGTGTCATGGTCTGCTGTTACTGGCCAGCAATTGTTCTAGATTAGGGTACTGTTGAAAAGAAAAGGGAAGCATCATGACTAGGATGGGCCATAGCGGTATTTTTGAGTAGTTTTCGCTGAGAACTGTAGGCAGTATCATATAGCCTATAGGTAGCATCATGTAGCCTGTATCTTCTTTTCCAGGTTTGTTTTAAAGTAGATTATTCCTGGGAATCACTGTGGCCCTTCTGATCTCTCACTGATTAGTAACTGTAGTTTAAGAAATACCCAACTTAAATTCCTTAGTTATGTCTCTCTCAGATAGATCTGAACAACGTGGGTATATCTAAAACCTAACTGCCAATAATGAATTTTGTGGTATATTCCTGATGAAACAATAAGCATGTGTCTATACATAGAGGTCATTTTTACTTCGTTATAAAGTCCTTGTATGTCCATTGTTTAGCTTCCAGCAATGTCCATAAAATTAACCTTTTGCATGCATTTGTCTATGCGCAGGTTGATGAATGGAGAAGAGTTCTTTAGTCTTTGTGGAACTTTGCCAAATTCTTTTGTCCATGAGTCCAAATAACAACAATGTAATAATTAAGTCTTAGGTAACAAAAGATCTCTATGTGTAAATGCTGAGGAACTCCTGGCTGTACAAACTACTCGGAAGACTGTGGAGTCCTTGGTGGTCTCTGAACTTGGTTGTTTGCTTGCAGATGTTACATTACCTGACTAGGTAACATCATCAATGATGCACTGATGATGTTACCTAGTCAAGTAATGGAATGTCTGCAAGCAAACAACCAAGCTCAGAGGGCTTCAAGACTCCACAGTTCAATCCTGAGCTACATATATTCTCTTATATTAGTAAATGGAAGACATTTCACCTGCTTCTTAAAGAACCATGTCTTCTCAAATGTTTGGCATAACTACTTCAGTCAATTGCAATCTGGGTATAAGTGTCATCTGTGCATGCATGTGCATGCTTAAAATGATGCAGGAAGGATCCAATAATAGCCAAACTTGACTCTCCAAAATTCATGAACATGAATTTAAAGACTTAAAACCATAGGAAATACAGTGGGAGCTAGAATTTCCAAAGGCAGGAATGCTGAAAATGTCAATAAATAACTGCCACTAGCATTTGGCAAGGGAGCCCAAAATAGATTTTTCCATTAAGCCATAGGAAGAGCATGAAAAAAGGCACTTATATAAATTAAGAGGGCTTAAAAAGAAGAAAATGCAACTTCATCTTTTAGAGGGCACTCATCTATTTGATGTGGCTTCAGTCTTTGTTTACAATCAAGATTCTTAGCTGTGACATGTTGAATATCTGGGAAGCATCAAGAAAGTTTGGGCTAGCTAAATGTGTGAGTCAGACATACTGATTCTAGCTAAAATGTTTAAGAGTAAGAGTCATATATTTTAAACTGAAAAAAAGATGCTTGCCTCTCAAGCATTAAAATGACTACCCTGGAAAATGCAAAGGAATATTTTATTTTTTCATTCTACTAAAATGCTGGTTGTGGCCAAAACAAAACAAAACAAAACAAAACAAAACCAGAGACTGTTATAAACAGACTAAATGTCTAAGATAAAAAATGAGATTGCAGGTTTGGAGTTCAGGAAAAATGCATAAATGTCATTGCTACACAGATATTAATAATCTCAACTGAAATTATGTATCTGAAACCAAATGCAGAATTACTTCTTCAGAACATTTAACAGTTTAAGTCTTCCAGAAATTCATAAAGATGAACAGTATCATATAATCAGGATTGTCAGAACGTATTACTGAGAACTCAAAACAGCAGCAGTTAATAAATCTGAGTAATCTCAGTAATTTATTCAAGAATTGTGGGAAGTCTTATTACACTTAACATTAAAACCAGTTGCCAGTACAGCGTGATAGAAGATCTTGGAAAATAAGAGTAATTATGAAAGTTGAGTTTTAATACTATCAGTATACTCATATTGATACCACAGCAAAAAAACCCCAAACCTTTAAATTTAGGGGAAAAAAGTGTTCTGTTAAATGAGAATCATTTTTAATTAGGATGCTACATTTGCATTTCCTTTCATGCTAGCAATCTAAAATGGGATTGGGGTTGAAGTCAAACATGTCTGCAGGATATCAGATTGTTCATCCTAGGTCCCATTAACTGCTGTGCAATAAAATTTCCTTAAAAATGATTAAATCCAGTTACATAAGAATTCTTCCAAAACTGGGAAAAACAGCATTAATGTATCATTCAGGATACTTTTAGTTTACAACAGATTGCAGATTCCAGGCTAAGTGAATGGCTCTTCTGCTAACTGAAACACAATTATTTTCGAAGGAATACAGAAACACCCTCTGATAACAGGAGGAAGAGGTAAGAAACAGAAATACAATTTTAAAAATTGTGTTACTCCACTTCTTTTTTGTGGTTCTCTAGATTAATATTCAGCTCAAGTTCAAATCAGCACTCAAGACCCAGAAAAGAAAACTATATGGCAATATAGCTCACCTTCTCTCTCTTCAGAAAGCAGTCAGCTGCCCTGTACCATTCTCTCACTCAACTAAAAAAGGTGGAGCTGTATTTACATAGCTTCTATTCAACATCAAGCAGGAAGCCCAAGCCCTTCACAATAATAAAAATATTATTATTTAGATTTATATCTCACAATTATCCCAAGAGTCAAGGTGACTTAGGTTTTTGTTCATTTTATCTCCAAAACAGTAACTATTCCTGAGCTAAGAATGGACCTGAACATGGGTCTCCCTAGATCTAGTCTAACAAACTATCAGCCGCCAAAATAAAAGGATAAAAAGGATAAAAGAGTTAGTTAAGCAGAACACAACATTTTAAGCAATCCACCAAAAAGTAAACAAAGAAAATACCTAGGGAGAGTCTTCAACAATTAGTGCTGACACAGAAAAGTCCTGACCTATGTTCCCAGCAATTTACTTGTTTTTAATGATGGAACTTTGTAATAGCTCTAAAGCAGATCTTAAATTATAGGCAAATTCATAAGGGAAGCAATAGTCCCTCAGTTATCCTAACAAAAAATGTTGAGAGTTTTCTACATAAGGACAAGCATCTTTAATTATGCCTGGAAACTGGCAACCAGGGCAGTTAATACAAACAACAGTGTATTACAATTAGCAAATCCCACTTGGGATCTGGAAAGATGATGTTGTTGTAGCAGTACTGATCACAAAGGTCACTAGAAAAATTTTATTTTTAGTAAGAGAAAAGACAAAACACCAGACTCATAAGCTACAAGTCTATCTGACATTGTTACTACCAAGATTATTAAAGTTTTTAAAAATTATGTTGACAACTGTATGGACTTGGCTGGAAGAATTTAAGTCTCTTCCACATAGGCACTAGAAAACAGCAATGAACTTTGTAAAGGTGAGTAGAAACAAAAAATAGATCAGTTTCTCACAAATAAAGATTCTGAGTTTGGCAGTGACTTTTCCAAGCAAAGATCCTCTGTTTTAGAACAATTGTCCATAGTTTTAAACTATGAAGCAAGACAGCCATCAGTCCAAACCCTGACAATGGAGGTGCTCAAAGACTTTTCAGATGTAAAAGTGCACAGGAAATACAATGAGCACTGATATTATGGAGATCTTAACCAAGCAAACTTTCTTATAACTAAGACACCGATAAGTCTTTTTGAAAAATTCCATCAAATGAATGAAAAGATGAAGACAGTAAACTACCTGTGAAGTTTTTATATAAAGATTGGAATCACTCACTAGCATGTTAGTGGATGACATGACATGACAAGACAATTCTGGGACAGAAGCCATGCCCCTTTGGATATGCATGCTGAAGAGGACAGCACATCTGACAAGCTGATAATGGTAGTCCAGCACAATACAGTACCAGCCAATCCGCAGTTTACCAGACAGAAATAAGACTCTCATCTTAGCCTGACAAACAGGTGGATCCTCTCCATCCCGAATGGGAGTAATCCAAAGTAATCACCCAGATCAAATTGCATATTGATCAGGGCTCAATTCTCAAACCTAGAATACTTTATGGCATTACGTTGTTAAAAACAATGTATTGACTTATGTGGCTGATGTGCTCATTGGGGTAAAAAATCCTAAATTGGCTATAACAGCAAAACTAACAACAAAAATGATCCTACACAGCCATCTGTTCAATAAATATAATTAGCACACTCCATGCAAGACATGTATGCAGGACATTGTGCAATTGCTTTGTGGAGGAAAGCATCATTGAAGGTACATAGCCAAACTTTGGAGAGTGCAGGTCCACCATAGATTACTGCCTAATGCTCCAACGTCTAGTTGACACACACATGAGCAATTCCAACTTAAAATTATTTGTAGCATTTGTGGATTTTAAGGAAGCCCCCGTTTGGAAAAATTTCAAGAACTTTACCACTGACAAAAGTTTATTATTATTATTATTAAGCTGTATACCAACACTAGACTTAAAGTAAGATGTTGGGCAGCTTTCCAACTTGATCTCAACATCAAACCAATTAGAGCAAGATGCATATTAGCCCCATTTTTGTTTAGTATCTATGTAAATTCATTGTTAACATGCTTACAAAAACTTGATAAAACATGTATCAAAACTGGCAAAAAAGCATCTGCTGTTCTTGCTCTATGTAGATAATGCCACTATTTTGTCACTGACTCAAAGTCACTTAAGGAGAGCTCTTAAGGCCCTTGTACAACACTGCAAGAACAGCAGGTAGCTATCATTAATTTTTAAAAATTTGGTCTTTTCTACCAGCCATAACACACATAGTTAGTACAAAGAAAATCCACTAACTGAACAAGTTGCATGTGTCAAATACCAGGAGAAGTCATTCAATCTCCGGAAGAAAAACTGCTTAATTAATCCTCAACCCAAAAGAGCACAGCAGTTCTAAGATTTCACAGAAAACAAGGAAGGAACTATTTATCTGCTACAGTCAAGCTGTTCGCCATAAAGACAACTGCTCAACTCCTTATGAAGAACAATCTTGCTACCTGTGAAAAAGTACAACCTGTATTTTTAAGAGCTCTTTCAGATACCCAGATGGGCTCCTAATGCAGAACCTACCCTCCCAAGAACAGAAATTTAAATCTGGCAAATAACTTGTCTACAGTTCAATCTGGTGACTGCAGGGTGGCTTCTACTTACTGCATCAGACAGCTGCAGAACCTAGTATTTGGAAAATATTATAAACAAATGGCATGCTGATGCATGATTCCTTGCGCAATTGTCAAGATCCAGTTTAGACTACGGCAAGGAGATTATTAAGCATTGCACTGGGACATAAAGTTATAACATGAACCCAACCAAATCACCTGGCTATACAAGTCTATCAGAGAAAGTGTGATAGTACTCTGTAAATAACCTGAGTCACTCATCCTAAATATCACTGAGTCTTTTCCAGAGCCTATTTTAATGCCACCCCTTTCTCAATCTTAGAGGGGAGATCATCGAAGTAGCATCTTACAAGTACTTACAAGTAATATCTTGCAATATTGTTTAAATATTTATTAGAATTATATGAGTGGGAGGTAGACAGTAGTATATAAAATAAAAATCTGTAATGAAAGGGTCTGGCTGTAATTCCACAATGGGGTGACTCAGAAATACTACACTTTGCCTTTTCTTTTTTTGGAAATTGTTTGTTAGACAGTCTGTCAGTGAGTCACTGTAATATTTTCATACTGCAGTTATATCTCTGGGGTGATTTTACAATAGCCTAAAAGTTAAAATGTGAAACAACACATCATAAAAGTACCATCAAATAGCACAATTAAAATTGCATCTAATTACTGGGAAAATGAAATGTTCTTTCCTTACCATCAAAAGGATATTTAGATAGGCATCAAGTTATCTTTCTGAGCAGAATGTTATGCAATATCCATAATGCCACTGGCAAGTGTGACACAATCTCTAACCATGTGCAAAATACTCTTAAGTAATTTGGATTTGAAATAAATCAGATAGCAATACATGGATAGAAGAAACCACAAAGCTATTTATCCTTTAAGACATCAATCTAATTCTTCAAGGATATGGTTATATGCTAACTAAATATGTCCAAAGTTGTATCAAGGATGAACTCTTGGTACCTTATTAACGAAGAAATCATACCATTAAAAAATCCTATAATCTCTGTAGGAGTCAAGATAACTAAGATACACAAAAGTCTGAAGAACTTCCTTAACAATGAAAATATACATTCCAGCACTCGATTAATGCAATGATCGGAAAATTCAGAACCTAAATTTAAATTGCTAAATATGAAATGGGACAGGCCAAAACTCGCTGAAAAAAAAAATAAAATCAGTACATCAGACATAGTAATGTAAGTAATACAAAGATGAAATAGCAGCAGGAAAATAAAGCATAAAAGAAAATATTTCCCTGTAAAAAAATCAGTTAAAATAAATCTAAATGTAAGACAACCAAAGTTTTGGTCCAGTATTCCATAAAATTGGTGCCATCGTTATAAAGGCCATGTTCCTGGTAAATATTCATCAAAATGCAGTTAATATAGGAATCTACAGCAAGGTCTCAGACATTAAATGAATCACACTAAAAGATATGTGTAGAAGTCGACAATCTATAGCAGTGTTTCTCAAACTTGGCAACTTTAAGATGTATGGACTTCAACTCCCAAAATTCCCCAGCCAGAATTGCCAAGTTTGAGAAACACTGCTTTATAGGATAGGTTACTGGGATTTCAAGGCCATTTAGGATTCCAGCAATGTAAAACAACAATTAAATCCTGAAGAGATAACTAATGAAGATTTAATAAAACCAGAGTAATGGGCCACTTTCTATGGCTAAGCAGGAAACATTTTTCACTAGAAGAAGTTTCTGAACATTTTTAAATGTGAAGGATTACCTTTCCTTCCCCAATCCCGATCTGAACTAAAATGTACTCCCTTAATGAAAGTCGAGAGTTCTTGTTATGACAAGGGGAACTTTTTTCTACCGCTAATTGAAATATGGAAGAGAAGCCATTTTCATCAGGATTTCCTGCACTTCGGATTAAATTTTAAAATAACCCTTAACCACTGCTACTATGTATGTGTGGAAAAGCCAGCTGCATTAACCTCTGCAGCACTCACTATGCCAATAATGGAATCCTATGCATGTTTTACTTGGAAATAAGTCCAATTGTGTTTAATAGAACTTATATCCAACTAAGGAAGAGGCTTTAATTTTATGCTTACTTAATATGGATGGATGACCCATATTATATAGTGGGTCTTCCTACAAAATAGCTCTTCAGAAATCAAGATGGCAAAGATAATCCAGTTAAACACTTACGAAAGAAGAAAATGTATTATCATCAAGCATTTCAAGTTCCATTAATTCTTCTCGTGATTATCTTGCTGCTACATTGCTATCACCCACGGATATTCTTTACTAAACAGCTGTAGAACACTGTATTTCTTTTCTCTTTAAATGCAAGTTGCATCATTCAGTATCTTTTAAATCCAAGCCAAGTATGAAATAATGAAAATCAATATAAAACACAACAGGACTCAAAAGGAAGTGAGTCTAAACCCCCTCTTTTCATTAATAGAAGAGTGTATCTTAACTTGTGGGTTACTACAGGGCACGTATTATAAATAAGATGTATCACAGGAGCATCCTCCAACCATTCTTGCTTCCACCATATTAGTGTTTAACAGACAAGTTAGCATCTAACCCAATAAAAGAAAATCAACCACTCACATTTATTTCAATGCACAAAAACTGCCTTCTGGAGCAGCTGCCTAAGTGAATCCTTGCAGGAGGAAGGCCAGAGACAGAAAACAATCGAGTCACAACTTCCCACCCAAGCCCTTCAGCTGAGTTACTAGGTGAGTGAAGTTTCACGTACTTCTGCATTCCTCGGCCCACCTAGGAATGTGGGAGGCACCGCCAAACGGGCAATAAACAAAAGGCCGGGAAAGCAAAGCAGGGCCGAAACGGGGATTCGAGCGTTCTGGACCTGCCTCTGCTATTTTGAAGTGCAAAAGAAAAGGCACGCGGAGAAGCGAAACATGGAGCACCAACCCGCCTCGTGGCTCGAAGCGTCCCGCAGCTTCTGCGGGACGGACAGAGGCCAACCAAGGAGGGACAGAAGAACTGTCGCTGCCGCCCGCATCCCGACCCCACTTCAGTCCATCAAAACTCGGGCGCCGCGGTTCTGGCCGCCGCGCTTCCAAGGAAACTCTCCAGCGAACTCACCGCGGGGGAGCGAAGTCAACCAGCTGCTTTCCGCCGAAGCAGCGCGCTCCGGCCCACCAGGCCCCGAGGGAAGAGGCTCTCTCGCCTGGGACATCTGCCAGCCCTCTCCGTCGAGCCCTGGAAGAGGCGCCCCCTCTCCTTTCCGCAAGTCTAGCGCGCGACCCTGAAGGCATAAAGAAATAGAGTCTTTCAAACGGGGGCCAGCCACCCAGACCCGCCACCACGCCTTACTCGCGGGGAGGCAAAAGACCAGGGAGGAGGGCTGCTGCCAAGAAGACCCCCACCTCGGCAACTTAAGCGCAGGCTTCGTTTTTACTAGAGCCAGGACGAAGCAGCCACCAGACCACCTAGCTGCCAGGCCCCTAAGGAGCTAAAAGAGACCTGAAAATAAGCATCGCCTTTCCCGAAAAGCAGATTTGAAGCACCTTTACCGTGACACTTCCTTGTCACCCTCCCTCTCTCTCTCCCCGCTCCCCGCTCCCCGCTTGGGAGGGAAAAACTTCGCGGAAGCGGTTTTTCGCTTTCTCCCACCCTGCCCGCGCCCGCCTCGCTGGTGCAGCTCCTCAACTGCAGCAGCCCGCCTCCGCCTCCTCCCAGGCAGCCTCTTGCGGGGGCCGGATGGGCCCAGACGCGGCCTCCCGGAGTTGAACGTGTCTGCAGCAACTTTTGCTGAAGTTTGGTATTTCTCTAACTCATCCCAAAACAACTTATGTAGACTCGGGAAGGGCCTTGTTGCTTCTTCCCTGGGTCCTTCCCTTGTCATTTCCACATAACGGCCTGTTTCTTCTGTGGGGCAGCAGTAAAGAAACCTACATTTCATTCACTGTCCTGTCAAGAAGACAACCTGGCCCACTGCTTCGGTCTCTTTGCTGGTCCTTTCGCTCGGGGATGCCAAGGAAGTGCAGTCCACCATCCTTCCTTCCTAAATAATGTGATGCTGACCAAAGCTGCTCCCAGATGGATCAGTTCCTACCTTATTAAGAGAGCAAGTAAACCAAGGCCTAATCTGTAGGCCTCATCCATCATGGGATGGACTCATCTTCCACTTCTATGGCACATGTCTGCAAAATTACACTTCTCCCAGGCATGGCTCACAGAGCAGCCATCCTGGAGATGGGTCCCTGTGCTCCAAAGCAGAAATGTTTTTCCCCCTCTGTTGCATGTCACATCACTGTATGCAGGAGATGAATGGTGTGCTGATGCAGGTTGGAAAAGCATCTTGAGAGAGGTGTTTCCTTTTTCTCTCTTCCATTGGTCCTGCCCATGGCTTGTACTGCCCTTACATCAGATCCTTTGCCACTCTGGCCAGCCCTCAGTATACCAGACCCCTTGTACCTGGGGGCTGGGGGGTTGTCCTTTTATGCATTCCTGTTTTTTTCCTTTTTTGGGAAGGGAGCAAATGGTCACAGGATCAACCATTTACTGCTTCATTGAATTGATTGAGTTTCAGATACTCCCCTTTGCTTCATAGCAATACCTTTGGCACCCACTTTGATTATTATAATTTTATACAGGGGCCACCCAGCATTTCCCACTTTTGACCACATAACATGGGATTAGGAATGGTTAGTCTGGTGACTCAAAGCCTGTTCAACAGACAGCCCTTTGACAAGAGTGTGTAGGTTAGGAGGTATTGGTTGGTGACTGCTTCGACCTCAAGCCAATCAAGATTAGTGGCCTTTTTGGAGCCTACTGCAGGTATGTTTGGACAAATGTCTCCAATATTCCTGGGGCCACTCCATTTTTTTCCTGCTCTGCAGTGTTGCCCATCCCATGATCTCCACTCTTCTCTGATCAGTGATCCACCATCTCTTTCTTCATCCTTTCTTCTGCTGCAAAAACTTGGGTGTTTTGAATAGATTTTACAGGTAGTCTTAATATTAAACCCAGTTTTCATAGTCACTCTTACCATAACCATAGAAAGCACTGCCTGCCTGTTTCAGACTTCCAAGATCAGCAGGACAATTATATAGCAGGCTTCATGATGCTTTAGAGGGATTAGGGAATGGGGAAAGTGCTGTGTGGAAGTTACTTTCAGGCTGTAGATCTGGTCCTTCTCTGCAAGTGCAATCCCATTCAGAATACGTATTGTTTACCTTGGGGACTACCACAAGCTAGAGAGCCAGTTTGGTCTAGTGGTTCAGGCAATGGGCTTGAAACCAGGAGTCTGTGAGTTCTAGTCCCGCCTTAGGCATGAAAGCCAGCTGGGTGACCTTGGGCCAGTCACTCACTCTCAGCCCAACTCACCTCACAGGGTTGCTGTTGTGGGAAAAATAGGAAGGAGTATTAGGTATGTTCGCCACCTTGAGTTATTTATAAAAATAATAAAGGCCAGATAAAAGTTAAACAAACAAGTGGGTTCTTTGGCAGCATCAGTGATTGGTTCCACTTAAAGGGAAAGCTTGTCTAATCAACAATGCTGTTCGTAGCATTTTCAATACAGCCTGGATGTGCTATTTTGGGAACTGAGCCCAGAAGTAGCATCCTAAATTCCATTTTGGAATGAAACATTTGAGCATTCAACAGTCATGTGGTGGGAAGGGGCCTGACAAGGGAAATGCAGCCAAGAATAAATCTGGTTGGGGGTACCACAAAGAGCTCTGTAGTTTAAATAGGGGAGGAAGTGCACCAACCTCATGAACTGAACTGCAATACATCTGTGGAAAGAACAGGCACCACAAGAAACATTTACATCACTGATGTGTAACAATTACCAAATACACATAGCTTGGTCAAGTCAGAGAAAAGTAAGAAGGACACTATCCAAGTAGGATAGTGTTGGAAGGTAGGAATGGTGAAGCATTGTGGCATTTCATTTTCAGCCAGTTAGGTTCATACACTTCCTTTGCTTCCTTGGAAGGGACTCAGACTAAATTTCTTAGGACCCTATTTCAAGTCCCATGTTGTGTTTCAAACATGATCCTATGTCATGAGCCTGGCATTGGTAAGATCAAAGATGGATACACATTTTCACATATTGAATCAATGTGTTCTCCCCAGCAGGTCTAATCCCCCAGGTCCTTTCTGATAATTTTTTTTCTTCTGGGGCCAAGGTAATACATAAAAAAAAATAGAACTCTTGGTTTTTTCTGTAATTCAACTGTGAGCATGCTATAGAGGTAATTTTTGAAAATAGGAGGAGGAAGGAATATTAGGTATGTTTGCTGCCTTGAGTTATTTATAAAAATAATAAACGGATAATTTTTTTTAAAAAAATCAAGCAATACCTTAAATATATTGATATTCAATCAGATCTGATATTCCTCTCTGAACACATATTTCTAAGTAACCCTCACACTCCTTTCAGACCTGGCAGATATTTAAATCAAACTACTTCTTTTCTTTTTTTTTCTTTTAAATATTTTATCTTAAGTTTTATAGAAAGAAATAGAAAAAATACCAAAAACAGGAAAGAAATGCACAAAAAACCTACAAAAACAAACCCAGTATGAAAATCAGAAGAGGGAAACTGTCCATATATGTCACATACAGTATGTCCAACAGATTTCTAAATCTGCCTTATGGGAAAAAATGATTCTCTAACACTACAAAATATGATAAAATCTATGTGACAGAAAAACGTATTGAGATATGTTTTCATTAGTAGATAAAATTGCCTTTTCAAAACAAATAAGTCACACATCTCTTGAATCTAGTCCTTAATATTAAAAAAATTACTGTTCTTCCAATTTCTCAAAATAATTCTCTTAGCCCAGACCCAGGTCCAATACAATCCTAACTCCTCAAAAATAGTCAAATTCCAAAGTTTTGGGACATAATTTAACATAACAATATCTAACACTAAAAAAAATCCCTATCAGTGTATTTATGTACATTAAAATATTATTCCAAAAAGGTATCAGTGATTCATTGGGTCAAATCATATGAATCAATGACCCCTCAGTTTTTTTACATCTGATGTCCATCCTTTCGAATACATTCTCTGGGCAGTCTAGTAAACTGGAAATACATTTTGATGAATCCGTTGTAATTTTAAATCCACTGAAGCAAATTTAACATTTTTTTAAGACCTGAAATCATTAATGTTCTATTATTGGCTGTTCCAATTCTTTAATCCATGAGCCATAAATATCCTTAATGCTGACTTTTGAAATGTTATTTAGTTTTTGATGCAAACAGGATTTAGGCTTAATTTCAAACATCAAGCCCATCAAGTATATTAATAGCTTGGGTTTGGGAAAGATGAATATAAGCATTGCATCATATTCACAATTATAGTAATTGACCTTGGTTTAGGAGACTTTGGATTCAACCAATAACATTTTCATCCAAAGATACCCTGAAAGTAAAAGACGTGTCTATTATTTGGTAAAGTATTCCAGACACTGTGTTCTGCTTCTCCTTAAAAAATGGCTGGTGCTGAGAATGATATCCCTTAGAGAAGCGGTTTCCAACCTTTTTGGCACCAGGGACCAGTTTCATGGAAGACAATTTTTCCACAGACCGGGGGTGGGGGGATGGGTTCGGGATGATTCAAGCGCTTCCTCTTTTTCCCGACCTTTTATTCTTTTTTCTTCGCGCCGTTTGGAGATAGCAGTCAATGGACTTGCTTTCTCTGATAGGAGGTGGAGCTCAGGCAGTAATGCAAGCGATAGGGAGCGGCTGTAAACACTCAAGCTGTAAATTTGCTTGCTCGCCCACCGCTCACCTCCTGCTGTGCAGCCCGGTTCCTAACAGGCCACACACCAGTACTAGTCTGCGGCCTGGGGGTTGGGGACCCTTGCCTTAGAGGGCTGTCTTTGTAGTTGGCTGGAGTGGATCTCCAGGAAGGACGGGAACCTGCATATCTAAAAAGCATTTGTATTTAAGCATCTCCCCATCCTCCCAAATGGTCTTTCCCCACAAATTGAAGTTTTACTTTACTGGATAGTTAGACAGTTGCTTCCAGCAACCTGAAAAATTACATTGACCCAAATATTGATTTGGCCTTTTAATATTTACTCTGTTTTTCTTATTCTGTACAATCAGTAGGAATTCTTCAATAGGAAAAGGGGGAAGGGATAGAATAGATGTATATTCATACATGACTATCAGAGATGGATCTTTGTTTTGAGGATATGAATACTGCTAACATACTACGCACTAAGCCTCTTTCTGCTATCTACCTTTTAAGGGATCTCTTGAGCTTGAGTTACAAACTGTATTCTACTTTGGTATCCTAAGGGAGTATGCATTTCTCGTTTACTGCCTTGTCTGTAACTTGAATTCTTGAATGGAAATAAGATTTGTAACTTAATTAAGTGCCTATTTGAACTCATTCCTTCATCATAGAATTACAGAAAAATAAATATAAGACAGAATGAAGAGCTACTTTATCATTTCCACATTAATCTTACAATTTATCAAACCAATAACCATTTTTCTGTGTTTCTGTTTTTATTTGTTTGCTGAATATACAGACTAAAGACAAAAGAAAAACGGGAGAGAGAGAAAAGATATTCTTCAATATTTTTACAGCTTGTTGTTTATTCGTTTAGTCGCTTCCGACTCTTCGTGACTTCATGGACCAGCCCACGCCAGAGCTTCCTGTCGGTCGTCAACACCCCCAGCTCCCCCAGGGACGAGTCCGTCACCTCTAGAATATCATCCATCCATCTTGCCCTTGGTCGGCCCCTCTTCCTTTTGCCTTCCACTCTCCCTAGCATCAGCATCTTCTCCAGGGTGTCCTGTCTTCTCATGATGTGGCCAAAGTATTTCAGTTTTGCCTTTAATATCATTCCCTCAAGTGAGCAGTCTGGCTTTATTTCCTGGAGGATGGACTGGTTGGATCTTCTTGCAGTCCAAGGCACTCTCAGAATTTTCCTCCAACACCACAGTTCAAAAGCATCGATCTTCCTTCGCTCAGCCTTCCTTATGGTCCAGCTCTCGCAGCCATATGTTACTACAGGGAACACCATTGCTTTAACTATGCGGGCCTTTGTTGTCAGTGTGATGTCTCTGCTCTTAACTATTTTATCGAGATTTGTCATTGCTCTTCTTCCAAGGATTAAGCGTCTTCTGATTTCCTGACTGCAGTCAGCATCTGCAGTAATCTTTGCACCTAGGAATACAAAGTCTTTCACTGCTTCTACATTTTCTCCCTCTATTTGCCAGTTATCAATCAAGCTGGTTGCCATAATCTTGGGTTTTTTGAGGTTTAGCTGCAAACCAGCTTTTGCACTTTCTTCTTTCACCTTCATCATAAGGCTCCTCAGTTCCTCTTCACTTTCAGCCATCAAAGTGGTATCATCTGCATATCTGAGATTGTTAATGTTTCTTCCAGAGATTTTAACTCCAGCCTTGGATTCCTCAAGGCCAGCTTGTCGCATGATGTGTTCTGCATACAAGTTGAATAGGTAGGGTGAGAGTATACAGCCCTGCCGTACTCCTTTCCCAATCTTAAACCAGTCTGTTGTTCCGTGGTCTGTTCTTACTGTTGCTACTTGGTCGTTATACAGATTCTTCAGGAGGCATACAAGATGACTTGGTATCCCCATACCACTAAGAACTTGCCACAATTTGTTATGGTCCACACAGTCAAAGGCTTTAGAATAGTCAATAAAACAGAAATAGATGTTTTTCTGAAACTCCCTGGCTTTTTCCATTATCCAGCGGATATTGGCAATTTGGTCTCTAGTTCCTCTGCCTTTTCTAAACCCAGCTTGTACGTCTGGCAATTCTCGCTCCATGAACTGCTGAAGTCTACCTTGCAGGATCTTGAGCATTACCTTACTGGCATGTGAAATGAGTGCCACTGTTCAATAGTTTGAACATTCTTTAGTGTTTCCCTTTTTTGGTATGGGGATATAAGTTGATTTTTTCCAGTCTGATGGCCATTTTTACAGCTAACCTAATCAAATCTCCTACTTTCCGTCATTGTGAAAATGGTGACCTAGCCTCTCAAACAAAATAACTGAGGACATTGGTATTAGTTAGAACTAATAGACAGATTATAGGCATAATCAAAGGATTTAAGCATATATTTTTAAATGATCATAACTCCATTAAGATGACAAATGCAGAGTTGGGAATTATGTCTACAATCCTACACTTTTAATAGAAAGTAAGTTATATTGTACACTATCTTGTCTGAATGTTGAATCTTTTCAGTTTGTGTAATCTGAAGATGTAGAGAAAGGAAGGCCTGGGCTGTTCGTTTATGGAGTCAACAACAAAAGAAAAGAACTGATTGTGTTTATTCAAATGAGCCTTGTATCAACTCTAGCCTGGAACAAAAAGGAACATTACATATTGCAAGGAACATACAATTAACATACCCATAACACAGAGAGGTTCAACTTTTGGTAAATACCTACTTCCTCACAAGGTGCATTATTTGTTTTTTAAACTTTTTAAATCCTGATTTTTGAAATCAACCAAGGTTAGACTGAGCATTTGAGTCTCAAAGATTATCAGGGCCTGTCTGAGACATGATTAGATTCTTGCAGTTTTGAAAGAAGTCAGGGAGGAGGGGAGCCAGATTTAGATTTTACAACATGCTGAATGTCAAACTTGGAATGCAGTGCTTAAGTATTTTGAGTATTTTGCTGAAACATTACATTCCAAGTACTTGGTGGCTTCTTAGTTCCAAATACGGTTTAATGGTTTTATTTCTTTATTTATTTAAACACATTACCAATTTTTCATTATCACTATAACAGTCTCAGAGCAGGATCTAGATATATTTAAGACTTCAAATTTAGATGGAGGAAGAAAATCTCAGTGGTCACTGTGGTGATTTACATCAGGGGAGGAGATGAGAGCAATGCAATCCTGCCAATTCGTATGGATCTCTAAGTGCCTTTCAGGACCAACATTCCCTTCTGGACCACTTGTCTGTGTTGGGTTTAGATGGCACAGTAGGTGCAGTCTTTCATGGTAGTATCAGTTCAGAAAGTACTACCTTATGGCCACAGGCCTATAGCAGAAATAAGCAACTTGGTTTTATGATATTTTCTTGAATATTTCATTCAATATTTAATCATACTCTAGGATGCTTTCAGAGTTTCAAAAGAGGAGGCCACATATTGGCTTTCCTAGCCAATGGGTCCTACATTATTCCATCAGTGCTTTTCAGCATCTACAGTACATAAAACCATTGGTGGAAGTCTCCTGAAGTAGGTTAAAAACATCATCAATATGCTTATGTTACTCAATTTTCTCTGCAGGTACATTTTTAGTTAACTTCAAAGTGCTGGCACTCATTTTGGAAGCTTTAAAGCATTTGAAACAACATTATACGGGGGACTGTATTCACCCATCACAACTTGGATACTTTTTATGATCAAGTACAAAGGATCCTCTCTGACCTTAGTAAGTCTTTTGCCCTGCCTAAGTTTTTTTTTTTTTTTAATCATATGGCATAGCAGTTCAGTGTTCATGCTGCTTTTTTTCTTGCTGGGAAATCCTTGTGAGGTCCAGCAGCCAGATGTGTAGACAATTTAGCCGTGACAAATCACGTTGCCCGGGGTGCCTAAGTTAGTAAAATTCAGAGGTCCCAGGCTTATGGAATACATTGCCATTTGGAATTCTTTAGATTTTTCCAAATAGTTAAATATTCATGAGTCTTATTATCAAAACCCAATCTACATCCCAATATGGCCTAAAGATTTCTCACCATCAGGACTCCTGGAAATAAAACACCTTTTTTACTATATGTTGTTCCAAGAACTTGCCATGACTACAAAAGGAATAAATAATGACTTTTCAAAATAGTCAATAAAGGATGATGTTCCACTAAATTTTCATTCCACATACTTATGGCTTGATAAAATATAACCCCAATTATATTTTTGCAAATCAACTAAATTAAAGAGACTCCTCAAATGGTAAACTCAATTTAGCTAATGAAAGCCTACTACCCCAAATAAATTTCCTAAGTAACTTATCCGTTTGATGAAAATATGTATTTAGTATTTACATTGGGATACCTCTAAGGACATAAATCAAATGGAGGACAATATTCATTGTATTATTAATTTTACTCGACAGACATAATGGAATCTTAATACATCTATTTATATCCAATTCGATCTTCTCTAAAAGTTTCCTCATATTTATTTCCGCATGTTTAGAAATACTTTGGGGAATATAACATCCCAAGTATTTAATACAGACAGTGGAAATCATAATACCCAACTCTTTATATAACTATGTTGATATGTTAGAGCCTAAGGGAAGTGAACAAGATTTGCCCCAGTTAATTTAATAGCCAGAGTACTTTCCAAAATATTGTACTACCTGTATAAAATTAGGCAGAGAAGTAGAGTACTTACTCTACTTCCCAAAATACCATTGGCATATAAAAATAATTTGTACTCACATCCCATCCAAATAATACCCACAATGTCCAAAGATTACAGTAATAGCTAAAGGTTCAACGATCAAATTAAATAGCAAGGACGAAAGCAGACAGCCCTGCTGAAAGCCAAATTGTAACTCAAGAGTCTGAAATATTGCCTTTTAGCAATTACTAATAAGTACTACAACATTGTACAAACAATCAGCTTTACAATTTGTGCTCAAATTAGGAGCATTATAGACTAAATTCTAACAATGAGTAATGCTCACCTACCTAAAGCACCATCATAGATTACACCCACCCACACCCACACGAAAAAGAAATAGGTTTAGAGAGATTCTGACTAACCTTTGTTTATAAGTAGATTTCCAGCAAAGTAGATTGAATGGCATCAGCATGAAATTGCTGGTGGAAGAGGAAGCACATGAGAAAAGTACCAATCACCATCAGCAAATAGTAATATCAGTGGAACAAAAAGTGCTATGAGATGTACAGAGTAAACAAACTGAATAAATGGAAACAATTTTATCACACTAGTGAATTTCAATTACTGTAATTCCAGATGTTATTTGTACATATAATAGGAAAAATACAACTGAGAGGAAAAATGAGATTTTTCCAGATTACAGTATTTCATTCAGTTTGGTAAGCAAGTGGTATTTCAGCCTAATGCTATTTGAAATCTATATTTTGTATATATTTGTAGAAGGTTGTAAGCAATCACTGCATTTGCTCAACAGCATTAAAGTAAAAATCTATAGATAGGTGGAAGTATTGGAGGTTTTTTTATGTTTTCACAAAAAATGATTTCCATATAAAAGACTATTTTTCTACTGCTTCCTAAAATAGTAAAATATCTCTGTTGTGCAAATAATGAACAGCATGCTAAAATGAATTCTACCTCATATGCTGCCTCAATAGGGCAATGCCTCCATTAGGATCAATAAAAATGTTGCAAAATTTTAAGCACTCCAGAATTCATCATTTAGCTGAAGCACACACGAATGGAGATGAAGAAATAGGCAAGTGCAAAATAAATTAGTTGAGTTATTGAAGCTATGATCTCTGCATGTAGATTTAGTATCATTATCTAGATTAAGTGATTGACCATTTATTCTCTCCCAGGTACATAGGTTCAGGTTAAGCCCTAGACTCTAGAAGGAAGAAGGAATGATTGACCATGATTTTTTGGAGAAAAAAATTTACTCTTACCAGAAAAAGAAACCCATAAAGCTTCAGCCAAGATGTGGCTTATATGATACTTAACACATGCGTCTATAATAAACAGTTTATCCCGAACTATTATGGTATATTATATTTTCTACATGATAGATTCATTGTACATCACACTTTGTTACATATTATGTACTATTCTTAATACATATTCAGAGCGTATCTTGTAACAGCTCCTTGGGAAGTTTGAGCGTGTATGCTGTGAATACATATTAAAAGCAGAATGTGTTTGCGTATTATGAGTCCACTATATTGAACCCATCGTTAAATCTTTTATACGTATAAAAAGAAGTTCCTATATATGCACACAGAAGCTGTTCAGCCATGCTTCTACAACCTTGTGGGATTCAGTTTTATACTATCTAAGCAATTCAAAAAAGGGGGAAAAGGCCATATATTTGTAAGAAATTCAGGGAACCATTATTTCCTCTCTAAAACGTCTCTATAAGGTTCTCTGTCTAATTCACCTATTTTCATAACTTACAAGACTTGGAATTATAGGTTTCTGAAGTTGGCCTCAACAATCATTAGAACCAGAGCTCAATCTGCAGAAGTTCTAAGAATAGCAATTTCCTACTCAATGAAGTAATGGAGAGCGATTGACAGGTTTTGGGGTACCAGCCCTTCATGGGTAGATGTAATGGCATGTAGGGAATGACCTTAGATGCAGCCAAGGGAATGGTCAGATAAAAGGCAACTTAGCACCCAGCAAGTGGCTCAGAAGGGACCCTCCCTGGTTTCTTGGGCCATAAAGGAGATGGGGGAGCAATGTACTTTCAGACTTGCAAGATTCTGTTAATGTAACCTTACAATAAAGTAGAATTAGCTCATCTGGCTGTGTTTCCTGTCTGGTCTACCTTGCAGGGCTGACAGTAGCAGAGAATAACCTGAAACCTGGTTGTCTGTTTTTTTTACAGGCTTAAAGAGAGATAGCTGCACAATTAATGTAGCAGCAGTAGTAGATTGGGTGGGGGTGGGGGAGCACAAAAATCAGGAGAAAGGGGCTGAAAATCATGTTGCATTACACCATGCTAAGTATAAATAGGGATCAAAGCAAAACTTTGGGCATCCTAGATTAAACTGTACAGCGTGTTTCAATGAATCCTTATGTAAACAGGCTGATAGTACCTCTACATAACAAGTTAAACATTACAGCTTTCTGCAAATTTGAATGTATGCTTGCAGTTTATGTGTAGTTGTTTACAGATTCAAATTCTATAAAGACCAAAAATCTTCCAGGCCCTGAAAGTAGAATGATGATGAATTGAAGCTTTCACTGCTTAAAAACACCATTTGAAAGCATTTAGTAATCCTGGTATTACTTCACAGACACTAAATTAACTAAATTCTTAAATGAACTCATATTAATGGCAATGTGCCAAGATTGTCAGAATCTAACGTTTATAAACCTGTAAGTAAATATGTTTTGCTGTCTAGAGAATTAATGGTTTATAATATAGTAACTAGACTCAGGAAGGTACCAAATGATACATAATCCTTACATACATAAAAATCTAAAATTTTTATTAAAAATTTTTAAAAAGGAAGATAAAAACTAATACAAACTAATATAAAGTAAGAAAAAGAAAACAAAAATAAATCAAAGAGAAAGCTAAAAGTGCAAGAAGGGAAAAAAGTAAAATAGAAAAGGAAGAAAAAAGATACAAAGAAATAGCTTCCAATCTCCTTTACAGCAGTTGTAAGTACAATTATATGTCTACCTCTTACTCTTTGGTTACAGCATAACTCTCTTCTCCTAATGAGAAGTAATCACATACTACAGAATTATTATGTTGGTAGCCTAACTATTTATCAATATTACAGGGAAAGAAATCACTGAACTTTTAGCATTTGCACTTAATAAAAGAAATGGTTACAAGTATAGTTTAGTATATTATCACATTGTGCAAATTCCTTCATTTCTCTCTTTTTTCTATTTCTTAATATATTTTATTTGTAACATTTTAATATATTGGTTTAAATGTTCTAAGTTATAAATTTAAAGTATATGTTCACTTTATCTGATGCTATAGACCAGGATAAGAAAAATTATGTAGAGTTATATAAACAGTTATTTAAGAATATGTAGAGTTATATAAACAGTTATTTAAGAATTTGCAGAATGAATATATATACATACAGTATATATACGTGTGTGTGTGTGTGTGTGTGTGTGTATGGATGGATGGATGGATAGATAGATTTTAATCTATAGCCTTATCTTTTTTGTGCGTGTGCAAAGTAGAATGAGTGTCTGAAGAGTTCTTGGCATTAGAGGGAGAAAGAGGAAGAGGAAGAGGAAGGAAGGAAGGGGTATAAAAAGGGCTGTTAGACAAAATAGTTCAAATTATGTTACATCACTTTATTAGCTTTAATTATTACGTTTTTTAATCACAGACCACTTTCCCTAGTTGTTCTGTTCCATAATTCATTATAATACTTAGTTTAAAAATATAATATGAATTAGATGGATTCAAGATATCTCATTTAATATTTTAACATATGCAATATCTGTATAGAATATTACCTCTTGTATTACTATTACTTTCTAGGTGACTTCAGTTAACTTTGAATAATTTTTGGTCAATCTGATCCCAATGCCTATTTAGACTTATACAAGAAACTCTGAAGTAAAACTCTTTATTTGGGACCTGAGGAATAAAATTGTGACAAAATGGGGGCTTGTTATATTTTACAGTTCAGGATGTTCATTTTTTTGTAGAAATATAAGATGAACTCAGTAATATAATGAAAAATAATGAAAAATATAATGTTTTAATGCATTGCAGGGTTGACAGAAGTTTACTGTGACTAAGGTCCTGATTAGAAATTTGCCTGAATTTATGGAGACTGTGGGAAGAAAATGGAGCTGTGCATGAAGTCCAGGGGGAATCAGCAAGGCAGCGGTGAGTGATCCAGGACTCTGCTCTTTCAGGTCACAGATCACAAGAATGCTGTACTTGCATTCACAGGAACATGAATACATGTTCTTCTCCAGACCTCCTGCCTCAATACATTGAGGTTGAAAAGGCAGGGTCAAGGGCCAAACTGTCCCATCCCATTCTTTCCCTCACTTTGAGCTCAAGGTAGGATGACCATCTGAGTGGGGTCTGGGGCTTCTTTCCTGTAATTATTAAGGGAAATTATTTGATAGTTATGAAGTAGCTGTTATTATAATGATCAAAAATGGTCTGCAAGATAAAAAGAAAGGACACAGATTGGTTCTTTTTTGATTGAAGCCATTTATTTGGGTTCAAGTTTTTATAGCATTTAGAAAAGAAAGTTAAACACTTTGTTATAACAAAAGTTATATCCAGTCTTAGCTTTGGTGACTCATCTGTCTATGTGATTGGAGATGACAGCTTACACAGATATAAGTTTGATGCATGTTTAAGAGATGGTAGCAGGCTGTAAGGCAGTGAAGTCATCACTTGATCAGGTGAAATGTTGGAGTCACGTTGGTTTTTTTTTTCTTTTCTTTTTTTACATTAGAAAAACTCCCCTCAGTTTAGATACATTGTTGACCTATTTATGTTATTCACAGAAACTAATTTCTTCATGGAAAACACATTTTACTTTCAGCCATGTTGCTGAATAAAGTCACCAAATTGTTACTGCTTCTTAATATGAAAGGATCTAAAATCTTTCTGTCTGAAAATAAGAAATAAGGAAAATAAACTCTGATTCTGTCCCCTGGTACAGAGTTCTAAGAATAATTAAAATGTAACTATTTTATTAATGTAGTGCTAATAGACATTTGTACTGGAAAATTAGAGAAACAAGTACACATATTTCTGCTTGTATTTCAGTAATAATGGATATGGTTATAACTAGCTAACTCGGGTCAACAGCTAACTATTTCACTAGCTCAATTCAGTAATCAGCTAGTTCAATAACTAATATAGGCATGAAGTGAGTGACTTGGTTCACCCATCAACCCAATAGCTAAGCCATAATGTTAGGAATATGTGGAAGCTAAGCCATTATGGCATAGCTATAGTGAAACCTGTGAATATATACATTCTGTTGGAATTAACTTAAGCTGTACTTCAGAAAAGTAAAAAAAAAAAAGAGTGGTGAGTGATTCCCATTAGATTTGGGTAGAAGGAATGACAAAAAGTGGGCTGGACTATGCCATCACTAGATGGATACAAAGCTGGTTGAACAATCATATCTAATAAGTATATATCAATTACTCTGTGTCAAATGGGAAAAATGTTCTGTGGCATACCTGGCCCTCTGTTATTTAACACATTTATAAATGACACCTTCACTTGCCTATAGATGTAGACTTTGTCTGGACAAGTATAATGAAATGAGACTCATTTATACAAATTACAGTAGGTTAAAAAAATGATACCCATACAAATATATTAGAAATATATACATCCTTGAATAATATTTCTGTTAGATAAGTATATATGTTCTGTGGAACACTCTTCTCCCAGAGGTGAGATAGGCCCCCTCACTCCTGGACTTCCATAAAAAACTAAAAACCTGGTTTTGCCAGCAGGCCTGGAATGGGAAGGGGACTAGCCACTCCTGGGGATGGCTAGTGCCATAGAATGATTCTAAAAGGGCCCATTATACTCACGGATTGACTGAGAACTTTCCCCCATCTAGATTCTTTTTACTCTTATTGTATTTATTGTATTTATAATTGGCTGTATTTTAACTCTGTTTTTATTGTAAACCACCCAGAGTCCCTCCTTTGTGGGGGAGATGTGCAGAGATAAAAATTTGATAAATAAAATAAATAAAAATATATAGAATTGTAACTGAATACTGTTATAATTACATATTATACTATTTTTTTTCTTTTTTGTTGCACTTCTTCCACTTTTTTGTAAAGCACTTTTAATGTTTTTTCCCCTCTATGACAATGTATGTATCTCCATCAATATTATCATTGTGTTTTGTTTCTTTTTCTTATTAATTAAAAAGCAATAAATATAAATAAAAACATATTTATAAATGACTTGGGTAACTGTGCTTGACAGTAGTATATGCAAAAAGTAGCTGCATGTTTAGATGGATTACAATATGAACCAACAGTGAATGCCACTGCAAGAAAAGTAAATATAATCCTATTGAAATATAGTGTCAAGATCAAGAGAAGTCATGGCTCCTCTCTATTCTGCATTGGTCTAAGTCATAGAATACTTCATCCAGTTTTGAGCACCATGTTTTGGGAAGGACATTAACAAAGTGGAACATGAATAGAAAAGTGTAACCAAGATGACAAAAGGCACAGAAGAAAAAAACTTATGAGGAACAGTTGGTGATTCTAAGTATGTTTAGCCTAGAGAAGACTGCAGGGAGATGCAATAACTGTTTTCAAGTTTCTGAAGGACTGTCATGTATAAGATGGGGAAGAATGGTTCAGAGGTGTTACAAAAAGAAGGGCAAGAAGCAATGGCTTTAAATTACAAGGAAATTGTTTTTGGTTGGACACCAGGAAAAAAATTGATTAAAGTAAGGTCTGTTGAACAGTGGAACAGATTGCTTCAGGAGGTGGTGGACTGCCCTTAAACAGTGTTGTGTTTAAACAGAGAGGATGACCACCTGTTATGGATGCTGTAGTAGTGGGTTCCTGGACTGGACAGGGGGTCAACTAGAGGATCTCCATCCTTTAGATTCTATGATTTCTCATGTTTCCAAATCTTATAGAAAAAAGAGATTTGAAACAGACTGGTTATGTTAATGAAATTTGGCAAACTCTTTTTTTTAAGTCAGCCTATGATCAGTTGAGGCAGCTATTTAAATAAATAACCCATGTTATTATTTACACTACTATTCCATCTGGTTCATTCTTTTTATTATCTAGGAGAGTTCATATATAAATGTGTAATATCTCTAAAACTTATTAATCTGGTTTGATTAAAGGATAATGCTCATGGTGGAGAGAAATATATGAGGCAATTTATGGCATTGGAGAGTGATTAAATGCTACTCAGGCATTTGGTAATTGCAGAAGCTGTTTATTACTCAAATATTCCAGCCCTCTGAACATTAATGTCTATGCACCAACAAGGTAGAAGGAGTTTTACCAACTATGCAGATGCTTAAAAGGAAGTTAGATAATTCTGTAGCTATTTTCTGAAGCTTCCCACTTCTTTCACTCACACATACATACAAAAAAATTCTCAAAGAAGATCACCTTAACTAGCATCTAGAAGTAAAATAAAACCATCTGACTAACAAGCTGTCATGTATTATTTATCAAGAATAAACAATACCCAAATTAAGGTAATGTTAACTGGAAGGTCAAACTTCTGTTTTTGTCTATTAACAACAATTAGAATTAATTTCATTCATTTGGAAGGATAGCAAAAGCAGATGTCCTGACTCCCAGGAAACACTCTGAGACAGGGAACTGTTCTCTAATGTTTATTTGCTAATACATAACAGTAATCCTAACAAACTGAACAAGCGTGGGAAAAACCCAGCCATATAAACCCCGCAGGTTAAGGCGGTCGTAATCTGTGCCTCTTGGAATGGCTCACCAATTCCTCAGTGCTACGCATGCGCTTAACAGTCTGGAAGGGAGCCCCCTGCTCGCCATCCTTACTCATGACAGCAGTCTTTCATAGATCCACAAGGAATTCTTTCAAGTTGTGTTTACATTTATTACCAGTTCCACCAATAAGATTTTCTTGTCCTCGTTTGTACTGAAGATTTATTTTGGATTTTCTCTTCTCAAAATGGGCAAAAGATGCAAGGCAAAAACGAGATACGTTATGGATAGCTGTCTCTAAAAGCACATTAGACCAGCTGTGACATCATGTTATTTGGAAGTCAGATGTTCCCTGTTCCTACAGCAAATTGGTTTCTTCCATTTCAGAGACAGGAGTGTTATTTCACTGATGCATGAGGCCGACAACTCATTTCACATTGATGTGTTCCATGTAAAACATATAACAATACTGCTGAATCTTCTGAATACCTCTTGAAGCAATAAAGAGAAGGAAAAGGTGTTAGGCTACTTCCGCTAGGCATTTTATATCCAGTCTGTGTGTTTAAAGAGGTGAGCCTTCTTGATGCCAAAGCCTGAGAAAGTCCAAGAAGGACACCCAATTAGAAAGATATTGACTTATCCTGACATATCTGAAGAAAAGAGATCAAGAAGTACAAGGAAAGATCAGTTCATTCATTATAGTTTGTATTTGGAAGAATCCCAGTGTATTTTAAAATATTTCAACCATTAATTGGGAAGTTTTTTTGGACCAGAGGTCTTGGGCTGTATTTCACCACAGCAAGTTCTTCCCAAGCTGTATGTAGTACAGTTCATGTAATCAAAAGCTGCTGACAGTCACACGCACAGCCAGTGCAAGCCTGAGGGAAAACTATTTTCAGACAATAAAGTGGTGTGACCAGCAGGGCTAAAGGAAGAATTTGACAACTGGTCAGTTCCTCTCAATTCATTCTCAGAAGAGAAGAGTTCAAATCACAATTGCTTTAAAATAGAACTCTGCCAAAATAAAACAAAAAACAAAAAGTGAAAAATGTGTCTCTGTGTGTGTTGTGTACACCCAAACAGTTAAATTGCAATGTTTGCTGAAGTAAAAGAGACATGCTATAGTCTCAGCCATCCGCCAGGAGACCTACAATCATTGAGAAGTGATCCCTTGCTCTCAGAAATGACATTGAAGTAAGTGGAAATCCATCCTGGCCTTATGCATCTGCCAGTGAAAAAACAATTCTTTGTTTCCTCTTCACTCCTGGTTCCTTTCTCCTTTGGCACTATGCCTGTTAGGTGAAGAGCAGGAATAGGCCAAGCTTTTGACATCAGTTCAGTGCTTGCACAATTCCAGATGCTTAGCAGATATTAAACAATAACAGCAAAACAATAACCTCAGCCACTGGAACAGTAATATGTCAAACATTTCCATGATTTTAATCATGCATTCTATACACAACTTCTTATGGAAGATTGTTCAGTCATCAGTAAAAAAAAAATACTTCTTTAGTGTTTACCAGTTAAAATGTTTTATTTCAGTTTGCTGTGGAAAAGAAGTTACATTTCAAAATAATAAGCACTTTGTTTATAATTATACAGAAAGAGATAGAGGACACAGGCCATATTTGAAGTTAAAATCAGCAGATATAGTTTTGTAGTCATGCTTCATTATTTATCCAAAAATTACATAGTGTTTTCACCATTTGCCTTAAAGAGTATTTGTTCCTTTTGACATACATGAAATGGCTTTGTGGCAGTGTGAATTAGATAGACATGGAATACACAAAGGAGGTGAATTAAATGTCTTGAATGTATAGCAGAGATTAATTTAAAACCAGTCCCTACCTGGTGGTTCCATTGGTCCTTGGACAGGCATGTGTTTCACTTGCATTGCCCCACACAGAGGAAATAGCATCCATGTCAGAATTGCATATATCAACTATATACAGTGGCTGGAATTGAAGTGGTTTCAATATGGATTGTAATTTCATCAGTTTATAAACTTTTTTTTAGTCTGCCTATTTTCTTCTCAAACAGATGATATCATGAGGACATTTCCTTGCAAAAAAATAGTGCTTATATTATATGTGTCTAAAACACTTCTTAGTGGAACCAAATCATCTTGACATATGCATGCGTGTATACATGTGTTTCCAAGATTTCTATATCATCACAATTATATATCTTTAGGCAGTTTACCTAACTTGTTTCATCCTGTCCAAACCCTTACAGCCTTCAAACATTGGGTAAGGACTTCCATAGCACTTACTATTTGATTCCATGAGGAGATACACAACTGGGTATCAGCACTGTAACAATGATACTTCACCGTGAACTGATGTATGACCTCCCCCAGTGGTTTCATGTAGACATTAAATAATGTGAGGGAGAGGATCAAGCCTTGCTCCACTGTATGTGAAAGGAGCATAGACTTGACTGCTCATTCCTCTCCATTACTCTCTGGTGTTACCCACTCAGGATGGAACAGAGCTTCTATAAAATAGTGTCCTCAATTTACAACCCTCATAGGTAGGCCATGAATCCCATCACTCAAGTCCCAATGGAGGTCATTCCTAAGAGCAAACAATGCCATTTTTGTCCCACACCTAGATCTGAATCCTGACTGAAAGGGACACAAATACGGCTTGATATGGGATCTTTGCAGCTGAAGACACATTACCTTCTTTAAAATATTCCCCACAAAGGAGAGATTGGGGATTTGGCAAAAATTGTTTAACACTGTAGGGTTGGGAGGTAGTCTCCTCAATCACCTGTTGAAATCTAAGCAAATCCATAAGATGTTGACAGTAGAGACAACAGAATCCCCAGCAAGCATAGCTATATTCATTGAGAATTATAAAAGAATATTAATACATTTGGAGGGCATGAATGATCATATGATCATTCATTCTTAAAAGAAAGTAGAATCAGCCCTGTCCTATATCTCAGGCAGTGTCTACCCAAACACTGGCTGAAATCACATCACATCAGATCTAATCATCACCAGTTAAATAAGGCACAATGGCCTTATTTAGGTCATACAACATGCTAAGCCAAAACCAAACATTATTATGCCAAGTTTCATGCAGTGTACTAATCATAATGTGGGTTTTGGTTTGGTTTGATTTTTGACTTGGCATGCTGTGTGAACCCAGCCACTACAGCTTACTGTCTTTGTACCATAAAAAAAAAAAGGACTTGTCCCTAGTGAAAATGCTCCGCTCTGCTCTGCTCTGCTCTGCAGGAGAGCAACTTCATAATCAGTGACTTTTTTAGTGATTCACAATTTATATTCATACTGCTACTATCATCTGGAGAAAATGCTGAATTTGCCATTATTAGGTGATGTAGAAGCCACGACTGAGAGAACATTAGCTGTGTCACTGCACTGAACCAGGACCAACCCTCTAAGCTACTTATTTAGCAAATGAAAGCAGTCTTCAGATAGAACAGAAGTGGTATGTGCTGGGATTCAGAGACAGGACATGGAGCCAAACATTGGCACTTTGTGAATAATCTCAGAACTGTCAGTTCATACTACAATTCCTAATACATGTTCAGAGCTATAATGAAAAGCGTTGCCCTGTTTTTAGAGGCAGATTGGGAAAAGCTGCCCAGCCTCTTCTCTGTTCTTGTACCACAACAATTGTAACTGAGGATAGGATCAGGCTGCTAACACACACACAAACTTCTAATGCATACAGCTGTACAGCTGCAAAGAGAAATACACCAAGGAACGCATTCAAGCTCAGAAGTAGACATCTGGATGAAACATAAAAGCTTCAAGCATTTGCACTAGCAAAGGCTCTTCACCATTAACAAAGGCTGCCAGAAGAGTAGTTGAGTATTGTGTCATTCATTTAGAGTGTGTTTAACATTTGGCTTAGACTCTGAAGGATCCCAGCCAGGCCTAGAATAGCATGCTATGAATGGCTGATCCTTGCTCCTATTACCTGCAGCATCTGCAGCCTGCGTCAACTGCTATTACTCCTTTAACAGGATTACAGATGAATTGCAAATAGTTCAGACTATGCTGTGTAAATGTCACTTAAAACCCCTTAAACATTTCAGCTTTCTCTCTGCTAGTGCTTTCTTCTCTCATTCTCTCATTTCTCTCTGTGTGTGTACAGGGGAGAACATTATATAATTATAAAAATAATTCATACTTCTTTGAGGAGAGAAATCCTAAATTGTTAGTGCTGTTGTTAGGGGAGACCAATGTTCTCAAGTAGCAGAGCCTTGACAGTTTAGTGAAGGGAGAGATGCATCCATGATGCAGTCCTCATTAGTCAAGGCGAGCTGATAGATCAAGGAGGAAGAATTGTATCATAGTAACAGCCCTTATCTGTGGCTCAGAGCAGCCAGGTTCAGTTTTGAGTTTTTGTATTATGCAGGTCCTATAAAATGTTTGCCAAGTCTCTTAAGACCTCCAGGGCAAAGCACATTCTTTCTCTTATGATAATATGGAAAATAATCTTTTCTCCCACCTAATGTTTGCCTTTTCTATTTCAACACTAAGCTCTTTAGAACTAGGTCTGCTTTTTCCAATATCCTTGCATAGTAATTAGCATACCAGTCCTTCCATCTCAGTTAGGGTTCTACATCAGGTGACTAATTGAAAACATCAGTGGTGTTCTGTAGAGTATCTGTTGCCCTGCAATTATTTTTCATCACTCAAATCTGCAAAATAATAGAGCAAAATCAGCATTTATATGTGTAAAAATTAATTCATGCTACATTTATACTAAGGTTTATTATATGTGATCCTAATAATTAAGGTGATAGCTTCATCTTTATTTCAATGTTTAGATTTTTTTAAAAAGCCACCAATTTGTAGATGTGGCTTCTGACCAATGTTAAAGCTTAGCCCAGTGAGATCTACATTCAAATCCACCCATGATTATAGAGCTCATTGGGTAATTTTGATCCATCCTACATTAATGAGTTGTTCAGCAGGTAAAACTAAGGGAGATCCTATGTAAACCACCCTGAGCACTGAAAGGAAATGTAGAATTTCTTTCAAGTTTGTTCATAGTCTTTCTTACTAATGTACCCAATCCACAATAGACAGGTTTCCCTACTTCCAGAATCCTAGAATATTTTTTATAAGACAGAGGGGGCATATTGCAAGGTCATCTGGGATTCATCTGAATCTGTCAAGACTGCAAAGAAGTGGGTGGGTTCTTTGTGGTATGAACTCTGGACTATATCATTTGAGCTGCCAGGAAGGGATAAACTTCTTGATTTGAGAATGCCTCTGAAAAATGGGATGGTGTCACCTTGAATGAGGTGGTGCTGTGTGCTTTCTACTTTCCAGGACTCAGAAATCTATAACACTTTATCATACCCCTCCCCTTATATGAGTCAAACCCACAGTCCCTCACACATAGATACAATAGATTTATTTCTACAATGAAAATAATTTAAATTTGCAAAGTGTGAAGTTCCTTAAATTGTTGTGGAGCAACATGCATGCACCAAAAGCCCCCATATCTCCATTAAATTGGTTGAACTGCTTCCAAAAGAGTCACTTTCTCTGACTGTAATTACCATTATGCAAAAAGAATTAAAATGGCATCCCAAAAGTCTCATAATGAAACCCCAGGTCAGAATACAGTGCTATTGTTACTGGGGGGAGAATGTTGAACTTTCACAAGTTCTTGTGGTAATGATATGGCCAGACCAATGAGTTCAACACTCGCACTATCAGTAACCAAAAACACAAGGAAGGCCGCTCCCTGATAAAGCCTGTATTGAATGTATTGTGACTATTCTATGGCAAGTTGTAACAGTTATTTAATAATACATGATAGGAAACATAAAATGGAGAAGACCAACCCAGTTAACCAGGGCAATGAAAAGTGCAGGTTGTGGAGCAGACTATGAATTACTGGTGTCAGTATATGAATTAAACTTAAAAAATTAGGGAGTAGCTGTGCCACTAGATTTGACCTGAAAGACATACAGCTAGAGTGTTAAGATCCATGTAAGGAACAAATTTAGTATGCTTGCATGAAAGAGAATCTGAGGAAATATGGGAAAAAATAAAGACATTGAAAAAACTGAAGTGGAAAAAGATGCTGATATTTCAAAGAGGAAAAGAAACAATTGGCTTTCGGAAGAAGTTATTACGATAGCCAGGTAAAAAGTTCCAAATACCTAGGTATGATCTTCCATAGTTCCACTAAATGCAGTGCAAACCAAAATTACATTATCCAAAATGCACAAAAAAGTGGCAGCTATTCAGTCTTTTCACTTTACCAGCGGGGAACAGCATATCTTAGCAGCACTAAAGCTTTATTTGGCCAAAGCACGTATACAATTACTGTTTAATATGGTGGTTCTTGAGAGCCAATATTTTTTTAAAATCCTCTAAGTTTAAATCCTAATTTAACAAAGTATACAGGCCATTTTGATCTATTCTATGTGCAGCTGCAACGATTCAGTTTCTATAACTGGGGCCAAATTTTGCTATATGCTTGAAAAATCAGATACACTTTTATTGCATTGATGACCTTGCCATAAACTATATTGTTGTATTTTGCTTGACCGGCTGTTACCATGTTGAATTCTGGTCAGTGTCCATAAAAAAGTTAATATAATATGATAGCCAGGGAAAGCTAGAGAATGAAAACCTTGGGCAACAAGAAGGATGTATGACAACTGAATGCCAACTTTCAACCTCAAGCAAGAAAGGACAAGGAAAGATGGTTCAATCAAAAAAGTCATCAAATAGGAAACAAGAAAAGGAAAATGAGACATGATTTTAAAGACAGAAAAGTTGCAGAAAAAAATGTAGCTAAAGTAGGGCATAACTAATCATGGAGGAGATCTTTAGAGGGAAGTAAGGTTAGAAGAGGGTAGGTAAAGGTAAAGGTTTCCCTTGACATTAAGTCCAGTCATGTCCAACTCTAGGGGGCGGTGCTCATCTCCGTTTCAAAGCCAAAGAGCCGGCGTTTGTCCATAGACACTTCCGTGGTCATGTGGCCGGCAGGACTACACGGAACGCCGTTACCTGCCCGCCGAAGTGGTACCTATTAATCTACTCACATTGGCATGTTTTCGAACTGCTAGGTTGGCAGGAGCTGGGACTAGCAACGGGAGCTCACCCCGTCAGGTGGATTTGAACTGCTGACCTTCCGATCGGCAAGCTCAGCATCTCAGTGGTTTAACCTGCAGCGCCACCGCGTCCTTGAAGAAGAGGGTAGAAAGATTATAATAAAACATTTTACAAATGGGATTATAGATTGACAGAAACCATATCTTAGAACATATATTCAGAAACCAATTCCACTAGAACATAAGGAACAATAGTCTAACTGACAAATAAGAAAGCACTATGTGCAGATGCAATACTTACTAAATTGTTTAAAGCAGGCAAAGAAGAAGCAGATACAATGCTAAGAGTCCCATGCCAATAAATATGGGTCAAGACTGTATGTCCTAGGGATTGGGAAAGAACAGTGAGCATATCTGTAGCAAAGAAGGGAGATGCAAGAGAATGGACAAATTATCAAACCATTTGCATTAATTTTTCACTCAAGCAAAGTTTGGCTTAAGAAAAGAAGAATAGAGCCATACATGGAGAGAGAAATGCTGCATCAAGTTTCAGAAAAGGCAAAGAAATCAGATAGCTAACGTAAGGCAAACAATGGAAAGAGCAAGATAATTTCAGGAGGAAATCAAACCTTTGTTTTACTGAGTATAGCAAGGCCTTTGTGTAGATCATGCCAGACTGTGGAATATATTAAGGTTAACAAGCATGCCAGAAAACCTGATTGTTCTTCAGAGAACTTTTACAATGAACAAGCTACTGTAAAAACTATTTGGAGAAACAGTAATTCAGAACAGAAAAGATAGTGACACAAGGATACATACTGTCCACATATCTATTACATGATGGAAGAATTGGAAGAGATGATAGGTGGAATCAAAGTTGTATGCTGAAATACTAACACATTTATATGACAGCCCTTTGGTAGCTGAAAAGAGATATTCCATGTAATATTTGTTTTATTTATTTTATTTTACTGGGCTTATAGGCTATTCCAATTACAACTGACATGATCTCTAAACATCCCAACCCCTATAAATCA
The DNA here is from genome assembly GCF_035149785.1 of Candoia aspera. Lineage (NCBI taxonomy): Eukaryota > Metazoa > Chordata > Lepidosauria > Squamata > Candoiidae > Candoia > Candoia aspera. The sequence goes on along the minus strand of NC_086159.1, from coordinate 55,356,673 downwards.
GATTAAAATTAGTATCCTCCTTTTAAGCGGAGAAATTTGAGAATGGTGTTAGCTGATCTTTGGCCAGAGGCAGCTGCATATTCACAATGCGCATTCCTTGAGCTGGTGGCATGCATGACCACACCCAGATACTTAAAGGTGATCACTTGTTCTATATTGTGTCCATTGAGATACCCTGGGCAAAGTCTTGGCCTTTTAGCAAAGGCTATAACCTTGGTTTTCTGGTTATTTATTTCCAGTTTGTCATTATTACAATACTGGAGCAAGGCTCACAAGGCTCTTTTAAGACCTACCGGTGTCCTAGAGAGGATTGCTGCATCATGTACGTAGAGCAGCAGGGCAATGCTGTGATTCCATATTTTTTGGAGGGTGATAATTTGGTTTCTTTATCCATTTTACCATATCGTTAATATAAAAATTAAAGAGCAGGGGGGCCAAAATGCACCCCTGTTTTACCCTCTGTTGGGCTTTGATTGACATCAAGAGAGATCCTTGCATGTTACACCTGACCCTGAGGGTCATGTTGGAATGTAAGGCACATAATAAATGGAGAAGCCTACAATCGATTGAAGCGACTTCCCACTTCTCCCATAAGTTAGTCCTGGTAACGGAGTCAAAGGCTGCTTCTAGATCTAGAAAGGCAGAATATAATGATACCTCTCTATTAGTCGCACCTTTTTCAATCAAATGCTGCAATAAATGATAAATGGTGCCTCTCCCCACTCTGAAGCCGGCTTGTTCTTCTGCTATCTAGTTATCATGGTCCAGCCAGTCCTTGAGTTTGTCTTGTAGGTGTTTAGCATAAAGTTTGCTAATTATATTTAGCAAACTTATTGGTCTATAGTTTGCAGGGTCATCTCTGTTTCCCTTTTTGAAGGTTGGGACAACAATTGCCAGACCCCAATCCTCTGGGATATGTCCAGTAGTGTCAATGTAAGTGAATAATGAGGCCAGGACTGGGGTCCACCACTCCTTGGTATTCCTCAGCAGTTCTGCAGGAATGAAATCAGCTCCCGGGGCCTTCCCTGTCTTAAGTTGGTCGATAAAAGATTTAATTTTGGACTCTGAAACTGGGGGCCCTTTGGGTAAATCCTTGATTGCATGCATTTTCGTCTCCCTGGTGGGATATTCATACATCTTCATATCAATAATATTTAGGACAGCTTGTTATGGAAGTTTAAAAAAAAGAAAGTAAAAAATGTATTAATGTTAAAAATACTGTATCTTACTGAAGGTACAGTTGACAGCAAAGAAGTGAAGGTAGTTGGTAATTTTATTGTCTTTGATGGAAGAAGAGATAAAGATGGGCAGTATGCTAAAGATGTAAAGAGATTAATCCCAGGGAGGAAGGCATTGATACATTTAGATAGGGTCATAAAAGATAAAATACTTTCAAATAACAAAGTCAGTATGATCCAGGATTTTTTTTTTCCAACAGTAATGTACTGCTATAAAAGCTGGACATTGAAGTAAAACAAAAGGAAAAAGATAGATGTTTCTGAATTACAGATTTTGAGACAGTTACTAAGCGTTCCAAAGAGTGCAAGAAGAACTACTCAAGTGGTCATCGATGAAATAAAGACTTCTAGCTTGAGGCAATGATCACCAAGCAGAAGCTCACATACTTTGGACATATGACCTTGAACCTCATGTTTTAGTGCATGTTAAAATATCACATATATTTTCCCAGGTGTTGATACTACAGTGTCATTACATTCAATACAGGAAGGTATAATAAATTTTATACTATTTAGTATGCTTAAGCCTTTGAATATATCTACACAATAGTACCAGCTGTTAAAAATGTGTGGTTTATAACCTTGCAATAAAACAATATTTACTTTAATTATGATTTGACAGTATATACAACAGAACACCTGGAAAAACATAACCTTGATTGCTTGCCAAAACATTCCTAAGGAGTGCAAGATACTAAGAGTATTTAATGGAAGGCATCTATATCGGACAGAATGCCTCATCACATAACTTTCTACAAGAAAGACAATGCCCACAAATATTTATTCTTTTTTTAAAAAACTGAGAATCCGAACAACAGTTGTAACAACAGAATACAATCTTATTATAAAGATACAAGGAAGCTTCACAAGCTATTGTGACAGATTTGTAACAAGAAGTGCTCAGCTAGAGATAAAAGAAATGAAAGAATACTGAACTCTGATTATTATGACCCTTAAGAACTGCAAATGAACAGGAAATATTCAAATACTTTCTGGAAAAGCACTAGATCAAAATGAACATATAATTTGCTGTTATCTAGGAATCTTTGTTGTAGAACAGAATTATTCAGTGCTATTCCTGTCAAGGTAGCAGAACAGAAGAGAAGTAATTGGAACTGCCAAGTAAAAAGAAAACCAGAGCAGAGGTATTTCTTGACATGCTAGCAGTTCATACAGCAAGAAAGTTTGGTAGATATTGGGAATGATGAATTTATGCTACCTACTCATTGACAGTTCCATTCACTGCCCATTATTCCATTACAATCATAGAGCAATCACACCAACTTCACTGGGATTTCAGAAGGAGTATTCCAGAAGAAACGGATTATAAATTGCAGCATGAGTAATCCTAAACCTTTTCACTCATTTTATGTTCTGGAAGGAAGGAAGGAAGGAAGGAAGGAAGGAAGGAAGGAAGGAAGGAAGGAAGGAAGGAAGGAAGGAAGGAAGGAAGGAAGGAAGGAAGGAAGGAAGGAAGGAAGGAAGGAAGGAAGGAAGGAAGGAAGGAAGGAAGGAAGGAAGGAAGGAAGGGGGACAATGCAGCCTCCACTGTTTTATTCTTAAAGCAAAAAATATAATTATGCTAGAAATATTTAAATTGCTTATTTCATAAAATACATTGTAGCAAATAATTACATTTTTTTGAGAAGCTGAAATAGATTTCTCTTCACAGTTTCTCAAGCAGAACACACAGCCATTAAAGGCAGGAACACATCACCATTAAAAGCTGAATGTAGATTCCCAAACTCCTTCGAAATTTGCCAGAAAATGAAGATATACAGTACAATCTTATCAACTGTTATAGTGGTTGTTGTTGTTGTTGGTTCTGCCTATTTTCAGAAGTATGCCACTTTACACATCAAACAAAAATTGAGTGCAACCTTTGCCCCACCCCCACCTTGCAACCCTGGACGAAAGAATCGTAAGTACTATGGTGGTGATGGGATACAGTTGCCTGAAGTGCTTTCTCTAATCCAAAATTATTCTTTTCAGTATCTTAAGAAAAAAATATGGTATTATAATGTAACTAGTGTTTTTGGACCTAAGGCCATTTGGAAAAGATCTATCTTGTTAGCAAGCCAATTAAATCAGGGAAAGAAGTAGGGCTTCTAGCTTTGAAAATGAATGCCAGAATCCTGTATAATGGAAGTATTGATAAGTAAGTAAACAATAAATTAATGAGCTGATTTTAAGCCAAATTATTGAGAATACAACTTTTTTGCAGCAGAATTGGATGAAAAAGTGGTCACAACTTTTAGGGATAAGAATTTGTAGAGTTTGGTGTGGCACAGAAAACATAATCAGCCTTCTTCTGGGTGAGGCAATGGTGGACTAAGACATCTCCGAAGGAGCAGAGATGACAATGCAGCAAAGACCAATGGCTGGGTGACAAGCCTGGGCCAACAGAGCTTCTCTGGACAAGGTGAGCCTGAGAGATTGCCCACTTGTGCTCCAGACAGCTGTTCTTTGCAAGGATACTGCAGGATTGTGGTGGACTCCTGAGTCTGAGCACTGGAAGATGTGGAAACGACACCAATTCACAGCCCCGGTGGAGCCTGTAAGGACACTGAGTTTGCTAAACCTCACTTTCTAAAGCCCTTTTGGATGACAACTATTCTAATGCTAAAAGAGATCTGAGCAGCAGGTCAGAATAACACCATCTGGTGAGTGATTCGTCAGAACAAAGAAAAGTGTTAAATGACAATTTAAAGAATTTAAAGAACGTAAGATTAATGGCAAAACGCTTGATAAGAATTCAGCCTAAAAAGTTTAAAATGGAGTAACCATTTGTGTGTGTGTGTCTCTGTGTGTGTTTGTATATAAGCAGGAAGCAAACCCCCACACTCACTAGCACTGATGATGTTACCTAGTCAGGTAATGAAACGTCTGGAAGCAAACAACCCAGCTCAGAGAGCACCAAGGACTCCAGAGTTCAACCCTGAGCTACAGATACTCTCTTCTATTGAGCTTTTTATTCTTTCCAACCCAAGAGAAGGAAGGAAATAAATTATGTAAAGGGCCCTGGACTCTAACTATACTTCTGTCTGCCTGTCTTTCCATCCATCATCCAGATAACTTTCTGAAAACAAAAACAGTGCAGGATCAAATTTGGTGTGGAGGAAGAAGGCAGCTAAAGGAAAGTCAGTTTCAAAATATGGGTCAGATCAAGCCAGGGGACATGGAGGGAAAAAAAGTAGAAAAATTCCCCCATGGGAGATGCTGTTTCTGAGCCCCCCTTATCATATGACCCAGATTGGTGCCATTATTAAAGGGTAAGTATTCCTAAAGCTCTGCTCTTCATGCCTTCCCTACTTTGTTCACATTTACAGAACTAATGTGTTACTAAGTAAGTAAGATTAAAGTTCAAGTACAATGCATTTATACTCAAAGTATGCATTGTTATCCACTGAGATCCCAGAAAGTCCAGTCTCAGCACTGAAACAATTCTATATATGATGTGGAAGATTATGGTGAACGAAAGACATGCTGTAAAATGAAAGCAATCATTTGAAAGCTAAATAAATCAGAGAGGAAAGCATCTATTCCAGAACATGAATTGATGAATTTTTGGAAAAGATATCAATTAATATTCAACTTCATTTGATTCCTTTTGATAAAATTGTTAGGAAGGTAATTGGTATAGGATGAATTTGATAGATCCAGATAAATATTGGAAAGAAAGTCATCTGGGATTCTTACAGTAGGACACTCCTGTATGCATCAGTAACAGAAGTAGTGGATTTCAATAGTCTAATAGTTACAATTTAAGGAAAATAAAGTAGTACCTCTGTAGTGAACCATCCTTAAACAATTCTTTTGGATGCCAATAATTTCCAAAGCCAGGGTTATAATTATCTGATTGGGTTCATACATTTTCTATTTTATTTTTTCAAATTGTACACATAGCCCCGGTAATCCATACCCTGTTTAACTATGTGTATTGAATAAGCTATAATTGTATGGTTTCCCATAACACACAAAGCCAAAATCAAACTAACTACATCATGCCTTAGCAAGTTGTGTGAATCATCATAAATAAAAATTTAACTTTACATATTAATAGATGCCAGCATTAATATCTCAAGAAACATGTCAAGTTACATGTATCAGTTAAAAAAAAACCAATATTTTTCTCTTTTAAAAAAGCTTTGTCTTTCTAATACAAGTATCACAGGTAGTGTTCACATTCTCTAATTTAATTCTCACAACTATTACATAATCATGTTAATTTTCATAGAAATCTTAATTTAAAAAGACATTCTGAACTTTGAAAGTTGAAGCAGGTTATCTTCAATGGATGCAAACCTTGTCTGTTGTGAACTATTACAAAGTCTTGAAATAGTGAAATTAAGTAGAACTCAACTGTCTCCCATTTTGATAAAAAAAAGGAAAATAAAATATTCATGTTATATGGAGCATCTCAATATGGAAATTGGATTTTTATAGCCAAAGGAAAGCAAGCAATTCTAGAATATTTTTTCCTTGCCAGAAATACAGAATAAGTATTACCTGACTTTTTAAATCACCTTTTATTTGATTTCCTACCAGACTACAGTGAAACATGAAGTGTAGCTTTAAGGCCTCTACCAGAATTAACAAGCTCCAGGTGTGTGGCAACCAGTTAATTGCTTCTGAAGTGAGCAAAAAAAGGTCCTACTCTAAAAACCTGTAATTTTTGTACAACATACAACACTCAAGAATGTTGTTCCCTTGGTGAGTTCCTGTAGTGAAAGTTATTCACATTCTGTTAAATCAATAACTTTGAAAAAATGGAAGTTCTATGAAAATATATAGTTAGAGGAGATTGTTTAACTTACATTTGTATTTAAAACTAGTCTTTTATATAGGTTTTATGGAAATAAACCCAGGCGATAAAATTTATCATTGTATCCAAAAGTTCCTTGGTTGGTCGAAGACTAGAAAATAAATAAATCCTGTTTTTACCAATGTAAGGGCCATTTCTGGCTTTTGATTCAGCTTAAACTGTTGTCTTTAGCAAGAGATCTAGAATCTTGTACAAGGTTCTATAAAATTAGATCATTTCCTAATGGTGATTTGTCATGGTAATATAGCTTGTTTTTCAAGCTCTATATCCTTTTTAAAGTGTGTGTTTTTATATGATAATGCTTAATAATAATGTTCTGCCAAATGTCCAAGGAGGGATCAGGTACTCAGACAATTGGTTCTTTTAGATCCAGAGACAATAAGCACACGAGTGGATAAAGAGATTTTAAGCTTTATCATTAACTTAAGCAAACAGATTTAAACAGAAACAATGTTTTGGCAGATTAAACAGAAGCATAAACAGCACAGCATAAAGAAAGAAAAATCATAACATACCAAGCATGTTGATACCCAATCTCCCACAGGCTCTCAGGAGTCCCTTAATAAGGACAGCGGAGATATCCCAGGGCAGCTCCATTTCCACAGCATCCAGCGCTCAGGTCTGTGCAGAAGCTCCCAAACTCAAGAGGCAATCCTAAGGTTTTTATCAAAGTCTGGCCCTAAAGCCTCGTGACCTTCTTCCCATGGTACAGAGGCTGCAGGATCTGACCTTGACTGGATAGTTCCCAGGGTCTGGAGAACCTGTTTATGACATAATTCAAGCGCCTGGAAAGCTATGCAGAGAAGCTAGTGTTAACATAAACAATCTTGGGGTTTTCTTTTCTCCCCCACATTTCAAACAGACATAGCAAACAAGCCAGCTAAACATTAGTATAATGCAAAATAAACTCTAAGCTTCTTTGTGTGAAGGAGAAAAATCAAAATATGTCACTTAAACTCGTCCAAGTACAATGGTCTTCCGCATTGCCACTACAAATGTCTGCATAATTAAATATATGAATGCTTTACTGTACTTTAACATAATGCAAATTGCTAGGTGCTGATTTCTGACAAGCCATTGCAACTAATAAGTACTATACAATTTTGCCCCATTCTCTCTGGTGATTATTACATGCACGTATCATTTTTTTCCCTTAAAGTAGCTAGCATTCACTTGTGCAAAACATTATGAGGTGTTTTTGACTCTCATTAAGCTGCTCCTGAAATATCAAGACATGCCCTGGACAATCAAGACTGTCATTGTTCTCTTACTGTTTAATTCTGTTAAATAGTTATTTAAACTAAATACTTAGTGTATACTTACTTCCTGCAGATGTGTTGGGATTATAGTTCCTCGATTCCCAGCCAGACCATATTGGTTAGAAATTCTGAGAATTGTAGTCTCCAGACATCTGGGGACTACCAGCTCGAATAAGGCTCATTTAGTAAAGCCTTTAGATTGTATTGTACCATAGCACATGTAATAAGTTATAAGATACATGAGAAAGAACAATGTTTTAGCTATAGCTTGAGTCTAAAATATAAGGCTTGAATGCAAAGTAATGGTGGGAGTGTAAATAAACCTGTCCCTACTAGATCAAGTGTTTTTTATGAGGTCATTGGCTTCTATGCTTATAGGATTAGCACACTGCTGTAAAATATCTATGGCACGTTTAAGAGATGATGTACTGATTTAAACATGACCACTTGATCCAAAAGACAAGGTAATTATTTAACACACAAGCATCCTGTGCTCTAATATCTGCAATCCATAAGTCACATATAGAAGTGGTTGCAAAGACATTTAACTGGAGTATGTCAGAAGGGTTCATAAATATCATACAGCAGTTTGGCATGTTTTGAATTCTATTAATGTAGAGGAAGAAAATTTATAGCACACTGTTGCACCATCCCTCACTATTGGCCAAGTTGGCTGACCCTGCTTAGAGTTGTGGTTTCAGCAGGACACAGGTGCCCTGCTTAAGTAGCATTGTAGCTATCAACTCTGCTCTTTCAGCTATGGCAGCACTGGGAAATATTGCACCATCCCCCAAATATAAATGGTGCTGGGAATTGTAGTTCAACAATAACAAGTTCTCCATTTCTTGGTGTCAGCAGCAATCTGTTATTTGCAGGTAGGATGAAATCATCCATGTTTGTTTCTTATTGGTTAACATTCCACATAGCTTTTATTAAACCGAAAAGACAGATAATCTTAAAGCATTCTTATCTTCAACACTGGGCCTTCAGATGGATGTTCCTGTTGTGCATGGTTTCTAGCTTTCTGATGATGAGCTCTAATGCCTGATTAACCACTTCATATATACTGTAAACGTGAAGGTTAATCAAATGTTATAGTGCTTATACAGTTATCTTCATTGTTTCTAAACATTTATTTTGGCAAGACTTGAAGAATTGTAGTGACATTGTATCTACTTGCAGAAGACGTTCTTGGTTTGATTTCTTCACTTGACTTGTCAAGCTAAGTTCAAACACTGGTGTTCAAATACTGTAGATGTATTTTGTGGTTATTATGTAGCTTATATGGAGGTACAATGCTTTCATTGTCTGCAACTTTGACCAAGTCTTCCATTTCTCCTATGTCAAAGGCCTACTCCTAATTCCAGGAAAGCAAACACAACACTTTGTTGGTTTTGGCTCCTTTCCTCACTGGGTGTTTCATTATTTGCAGGTAATTAGTGCCTTAGACTTTTTCCTAATCCAAAATATTCATGTGCACAATTAAACTATCATTAAAATACTTTATTTTTTCTTTGTTAATGTTGACCATAAAATACAGCTGTCTGGTGTTACAGTGTTCCGATGGGCAAGATTATCTATATCTATATATCTATATCTATATATGTATATATCTATATCTATAGTCAACCCCTTCCTCTCTTTCTTTCTCTATGTATGCAGATAATCACAATTGGATTGTGCACTGCATACGCATGTGTGTTTATATTCATGTAGATGTCATTTTACAACTGGGTTAGGATTAGAGAATTTGACAGATGGCAATTCTCAGTTCTGCCCAAACCTCATAGGCCTAAGAATATGAATATGAATACACACAGATATTCTCTCTCTCTGTGTGTCTCGTATTTGCTTAAATATGATAAGTTGTAAGCTGCCCAGACTCTTTTGGAATGGGCATCTATAATAAATAAATCCAGATCATCATCATGACCACATCAAATTATCAGCCAAAATGATTGTATAATGTTAATAAGATAAGAAATCAATGGGGGTGGTAATAGCACTCAGTTTTAGCTGTTCTATTTTCTGTCTTGAGTTAAATGTTTCACTTATTTGCTACTTTGGAGCATCTCTTTGATGCAAATGAATTAGTTAATGTTAACATTTAGTTAACATTTTTGTAATGTTGCAATATCCCCTTTATATCTGGAGGATACCAAGTTGGGTATCAAGTTTAAAAATATTCTCAGGCAAAAAGTGTAATTTCGCTAAGAATGTCTTCTGGGTAAGGTCCATGAAAATGAATGGGACTGACAGTAAAATCCAATGGTATTCAGTTTTCAAAACTTCAGTTTTTTCCCCAGTAGGCTCATTCAGGGGAATCATATCATTTTGTTATATAACTGCACACCAGCATTTTTCTGTTTGTGACTTCTGTGTCTTGTATGAACTGATCTAGTAAATTTATAATCTAATGAAGTCTATTAGCAGTACTGTTCAAGCTCTGAATGGTCTGGGCAGATGATGCTATAGCTTCTAATCATCCCCTTCTCTCTAGCAAAACAACTTAGTTCATCAAGTTTTGAGAACAAGGGGGCAGATAAATAAAGGGCTGGAATACAAGCAAAGGATTATCAGGATGGATCAGACTGAATACTGTGAAGCTCATCTTATGCTTTGCCATGGCAGTAGATACAGTGAAGAATCATCATTTTGCTTCTATTGCATTAACATAAAACAACCCTGAAATGCCTTTTATTGTCTTCCAGCAAGAAGTTGGGGGGGCAGCTGAAAGCTCATTATGAGCAATTTTCATTATTCTCTGAAGACAAAATCAACTGGATATCCTTCAGTGTTTGCAGGTATCAAGGAGGTAACATTAGCAACTGCGTGCTCTATTCATATGGATTCTTTGCAGCTTGTAGATCTCAAGAAAGTAGACAAAATATGTGGAGAGATGAGCTATACCACCTACTTACTCAACTGTTGCCCCTCCTGGTTGAATATAACCCAAGACAAGACTGGCCTAGTGGGTAAAGGAGATTATGCCTCCTTTGAGAATAGGACAATCTCATCCATTTAAAGGAGCATCTATAAAACTTTCATTGAAGTCTCAACTATCTCGCTTCTGAGTAAAGTGATTACCATAATAATATGGATGTATCACCATTTCAGTCAGAGTTTCAAATGGGATATAGTGGTGAAGCTGCTCTAGGCAGGTCCTGCAGGTACTCAAGTGTCCAAGTAGACTACAGACTAAGTATGATCCATCAATGGGTGCATCTGCCAAATGAGGCAATGCAATCTTGGGATGCATCAACAGAGGTATAATGTTGAGACCATGTGAAGTTATCATTCTGCTCTACACCTTTCTGCTCTACATGTTCTCCTAGGAAAGTGTGTTTCTGCCCCCCCCCCCCAGTCTTTAGAAAAGTGGCAATAACACATCTCTTTCACCAAGCTTTTTTAACAGTTAATTTTTATTTTATTGGTTTTTAAACTTAAGCTTTAAATTTTATCCTTTTATTTTAAATCTTGAAAGCTGACTGGAGTGCTTATATATTGATTCAGTGGGTATAAGTCCCATGAATAAATAAATGTACAGTGTAAAATAATATAAAAGGCAGCATATCACATTGGAGTATAGTTGTGAAATAATAGATGCCAATGAGTCTGTCTTATACATAACTGACATGTGCTAATGACCTAATATACTGATTGAACAAAGGGATCTAAATCTGAATTATTGTCCAGTTTACTACTTGTCTCTTCTGATGTTAGTACTGGAGTGATCCAATTAGACGAAACTGAGAAAAATATATCAGACTTTCACCTCTATATCAGTATATGATAGTCAGAACTTCACATACTCAGTGAAGCACATGGAAAGTGGCTGATTAAATCTTTCCATCTGAATTTGTAAGCTCCAAAACCTTGTTTTCAGTTTTTCTACTCTTCCAAAACCTGACAGTTCAACACCCACTCCTTAACTTCAACTGATTCTTAATGCAATTTAGAATGATATGAGAATGTCTTTTAACCAATGAAATATGTACCAGTTTTATCCTTTCGATGAAGACATTTTGGACACATCATTATGAAGTGTTGCTCCATAATAACGATCCTATAATTAATACTCTTCCCAAACTTAAATTAATAGCTGTAATTAATACATGCAAACTTTTGTATATACAGCCTAGAAATTACAACTATATCATCTTACTGTTTTCACTGAGGCAAACCAAGGGCTCTGTAAGAGGGTTAGTGTTCACAATCTGTTTTTACTGAATAAAAAAGCAAAAGCAAAAATAAACCAAATCATACTAACAACTTTGTAAGAGTACTTCTGATAAAATCTATGGCTGATGGTCACAGAATATTCAAAAAGTCAATTTGTAAAACATTTACTTATAATGTCTATGTATAAATTATTCTGTATGGACTGAAAGGATCACAGAATTAAATGTCAGCAAATAACTTCCTCAATATAAAATATGCTTGTGGTTAAATATTTCATTTCTGCATGAGTGTTCATGAACATCTATGGATTTACTATGTTTTTGTAGCCTATATAAAAGGATAATACAAGACCACCTTTTTAAAGTGTCATTGAGTTTTATGGCATTTAGATAAAGTGAATCAGAATACTATGGAACTATCAATAAACTTTAAACACCTTGCATCTATTTTATTATATATTAAAAGACCCATAATGTAGTTTACTCTCTTTTCAATACATTAAAAATACTGCTTGTTTACAAGTCTGATCACATAAGCAACTTTCCTTAGAGATGCAGAGGTTGTATCATGATTAACCTGCTTGTGTCGTTACTACTAATTTACCTCTGAAATCAAATGAACGGTCTTTTTCATTGTGATTATCACTTTCATCTCTACCTTCTAGTAGGTTGTGGTCCACTGAAGCTTTTATACAATTTTATACATTTACACAATTCTCTTTCTTCAGTTCTAAAAGAAAAGATGTGCCAGAGCAGCCATGGTCATCATTAATTTTTGGTTAAAAGTTAATGATTAATGATTGGTTAAAGTTAAAAAAAAATTGGTTCTTCCAAGATGCTAAATTTCATGTAACCCTACTGCCTAAGTGAGGTTCAAGTCTGTCTAACAGGGCTGTAGCCCTACAGAGAGAAATGGATGATTTATGTATAGGCTCTTTACCTCTCTTCTTTTACCTGAGACTGGGAGAGGGAGATACTTGCTTTAAAATATATTTTAACATATTTAAATGGCTTCAACATTTTATACAACCACTCCCATTCAAGATCCATGAGAATACTGTGAGTTCTCCAGGTGGATCTCCGCATTGGGTACAGGAATAACTCCTTTGCACATGTATTTGGCTGGTAACAAACCGTAGTCATCAAGTTATGATGCCCATGAGTTAACTATAGGCATTTTCTGAACAGAGATTAGGTCAGGACCAACTGACCTTTTATGGATAAGGTAGGATGGGGAATCTGTGGCTATCCAAAAGTTGCTCAACTACAATTTCCAGCTGTCCTGCCAGTGTGATTAATAGGAAGGATGCTGGACATTGTAGTTCTTTTTTTAAAAAAAAAATATTAATTTTTTACAGAATAAAAACATTTAAAGAAACTAAAGAAAAGTGGTGAGAAAAGAATGAAGAAATGAAAAAGAAAAATACAAAAAGAGAGAAAAAGAAAAGAGAATATAAATATTACAGCAGTTATAAAGGCATTCAAATTTTATCCTCTCTAAGTTTACATCAGAACTACCTTCTTTCTGTAATCGACTCCTTCTAATCAAACCCATAAATCACAAGTACATTTTTTTCCACTTTCAGCAAAAAGTGTGGACATCGTAGCTCAACGGTATCAGGGAGGCCATAGTTTGCCCATCCTTGGAATAGGATTTTTCAGTGGAAATGTATACTGAGGGTGCTGGTATATTCCATTGTTTCTCTTTCCAGTAGCTCACAAAGCAATGTGAAATTGCCTTGTAAATATATTATTTCTATCAACCTTAAAGTATTTATTTATTTATTTAAATGGGCACCCCTTCCAATGGATTATAGATGGCATACAATATCAAAACACAGTAAAAAAAAAAAAATTAAAAACGTAAAACAACCCAGGCAGCCTGGACTAAAACAGTTATAACAGTAACAGGAAACCACAAAAGGTACTCGAAAAATACATTAATCCCAGGCCTGGGATCAAGGCCAAATTTTAAGAGCTTTCTGGAACCCCAGGAGAGAGGGCGCTGTCCATGTCTCTGGAGGATATTGTTCTGTCTGGTACTGTGACAGAAAAGGCACACTTCCTCGGTCCTGCAAGAGACAACATTTAACAGAGAGGACCTGGAGCGCACCCACTCTGCTGGTTAAGGAACACCATCAGCCAATCAGATCTCCATTCCAGCTAATCAGTAAAAGAGTGCTAAAATGGTCATCCAATCAGTATCCCACCCTCTGAACCACCATTGCTCTTGAAGGCCCCAAAACCCGTTCAGACCTATTCTACACACGAGGAAACAGAATGCGAGTGCTTTGCTACTTTCAGTCCTTGCTGTTGGCATACATTTAGTGGTCTGCAAAACAGTCTGAGCAACTGCTGTGAGGGAAAACTTCTTGGGTGCCACCTCAGCAGTTCTGACTGGCCCCTGAGTTTAAAAACCCCTGAGCTATGAAGGTGAAATGATAGGATGGTGACAATTTTGCCACCAGGCACTTTTCCTATTCACAGTAACATGGTTCCATGTTGCAAATAATCTGAATTGGGAAAAGGAGGCCATAAGGTATAAACAGACAAGTACAAAGTACAGACAGACAAGTTCCATGATTCTGTGGAATGGAAGGGAAGAGAGTAAGTAATCGCTACTTTGCCTTTGGTTCAGGGGTAGAAGGCTGGGTGTATCAAAAATTCCAACAAATAGGAACTTGTGCTACTTTGAAGTCTCTGGAGCCAGGCAAAATGACCAACTTTGCTGCAGCGCTGGAGCAGAGCCAGGAGTCAATTGACTCAGCTCCTCTAAACAGCCAATATGAGTTTAATTAGGCTAAGAGCTGATCCTAGCTGACCCAAAATGCTCATGTTGAACCATCCTGAGTAGTAAAAGCTCTGAGATTTGCTCATGTTTTTTTCTTTAATTTTTGTCACAATTTCTTGCATCTAGTACCTGGAAGGAGAGGAAAAGTAAAACTAAGCCACCCTGAGAGTGCTCTTGCATGCAGGTATATGTCTTATACGGCCAATTGTGCTCAGTGGGGAAAGGGCGCCACTGAGACTTGCATAGCTCATAACGTCTCTTTTCTTTTGCAACTATTCACATTCTTTAATGCCTATTATCTAAAATGATGGTGCATTTAAGACTTGAGAAAGGGTAGAGAGTAACAAAGGTTAAAGAGGTATTTCTGACTCTTTTTTTTAACCACAGAATGTGACAATAAGTCAAACCGAGATAGCACTCAGCTTCGCATTATGATTAATGCAAGGTTATCTTCATTCATAGATAACTAACTGACTTTTAAACTACACAGTCTTGTAACTAATGACAAGGAAAAACTGGGCTGCAAAATGCAATCAGTTGTTTGACCTGTTAAAAGTCATCAGCCTGATTTAACTCCCCCAGAATATATTGTCCTTGCAACAATAACTGACCATGAACTCTTCTGGGCACTCTTCTTGACTGCTGTGAATCTTTCTGTTTTAATATAAGAATATTCCTGAGGTGTCATAGTCTTCAGGAAAAGCCTTGTGCTTAGCGATTGAGGTGTGACAAGTCAGCATATATGATATGAATTACCCAAGAAATGTTTCATTTGCCTCTCTTACAGTGGGAACACAGCTTGCTGTTAGGCATGAGTTGGGTTTGGACAATGATTGGTTACATAGTCAGAAAAATTTCAGAGGGTGAGCAAGGACATAACCCTGGAAGTGACCCAAAGTGTAGATTCATACCTGCAGAACAATCTTAGGAAGGGTCTTGTGGCAGCAGATGAGCATGTGAGAATAAAAATGCCTTGGAGAATTCATATTGAAGAGCTCTGTGTTTTGAGGTCTGATATCTATAAGCACATCACATATAGCCATTCCCATCAGCAGTGATGACTGCTTAAAAGCATCTGGCAGAACCTTGGCTTGACACCATGGCTTACATAGAATAAAGATTTTCCTTTGTTCTTTCTAAACATTGCAGCCCATGTGATTGCCCTGAATTCTTACATGTCATATAAAACATAATGGGAAAAGAATTGCATTTAACCAACTTTGGCTGATTTCAGAAGTTCATCAGTGGTTGTTACTTGAAGGGGCACTAGAAAGAAATCCAGGTTTATAGAGTAGGTTGGAAACAAGGGAATGGCAAACCCCTTCAACACTGTTGCCAAAAGACTAATATTCTACCACAGTTTAGATATATTTCTTTGTTTAAAGCATTTGTATATATTCCTTTGGTCTGAAAGACTCCGAGAATTGGGAGCAAGGGCATTTGTCACATATGTTGCAGATCTGAAGTGCAGATGAACGGTGCCCATCCAAAGCATGTTTCAAGATATAAAATACTCAAAAAGTAGGATGGAATTCAATAAGAAATAGTGCAGGAAGTGGTTGGATTACATAGGGAATTCTACTTTGCAAGGGAGACATGGAAATAAAATATTAGAGCTCTCTCTCTGAGGAGCAGGTACATGTTATCAAAGAATACCACCATAGTTCTGTTGGATTGCATATGCCGCATTCTTCTATTTCAGTAAATTTCCAGAATGAGCTGGTCTGCAGAAAGATGTTTACATATCTTTCTGCCAAATTCACTTTTATTCAAGCTGATACACTGCTCTCTTTAGAACACATAACAGGTTTATTTTTTTCTTCCCCACTGTATGATTCCTGTGTGTGGCTCTTCATGGCTTGGTATAATATAATAGTGTATACTATAAAAAGTGAAAATTTTGAACCATAGTGCATTTGACTTAGGAAGGCCCAAAGTTTATGATTACAGTTATGTTTGATACTGCAATGTATTAAGATTTTTCTTTCTCCTTTGTTCCCTAACATGAAAAAAGTGCATTTTGGGATGTTGTTCTATTATGCTCAGCATCTTTCCTTTTCTGCCAACTGCTGGCTCTTCCTGGCCATGAAGATTTCATTTACCTTATATATCTGCCATTTTGATACCAGGCAAAATTTTAATTCTCGAAGGCTTTCAAAAGCTTTTTAACTTTTTAAATTTGGTGAGAACTCAGGTTATATATATATATATATATATATATATATATATATATATATATATATATATGCTAGAGGAACACAAACAAGCCATAGGCTACATATGACAACCTACACTGATTTTCCCAAGGTTGCCGTTTGAAATTTAGCATCAAAATGGCTATTTTTGGCACTATGATTGTTGGTGTGTGTTTTTTTAACAAAATAAAAGCTAAAATAGATGTGTTCTGTTAGATCGAGTATAGACATATTTTTCCTTTAACATCTTCACACTCCAAAATAACTGCAAAAAATTGTTGTTTAAGATGTTGGACAAGGACATGGGAGACCCAGGTTCATGTATACCATCGGTCCTGGAAGTTCAGTGGGTAATTGTGCTATTATTCATGATTTCTGTTAGTCTCTGTGTCTAGCCTGTCTGAAGTCCTCAGCTCTTTCAACTCTCACTTTCCTTTTCCTCACTCCACAAAAAAGTGTTTTGGGGGGAAAGTCCTATTTCTTTTTGCTACTTGTGTACTGCATGTCTGTTTTGTTTTACACTGAGTGAGATTTCATTGTGTGAAGGGTCTAACATAGTATGTTGGCTATTATAGTAGCCTATTTCTTTATATCATGTTGGTGTTGGTGTAAGGCGCACACTACTCTGACTTTCTAAAAAGAAGCTGTTGCACAAGCATCACATAGCACATAAAATCATAATGAACAAACTTTGCCAATAAGCAGTGTAAACAAGCCTGCTAGTCTAGATAAGCAATCAACCGAAGGGTAATGGATTATTTGATACAGAAGTGCTCCACTTTGCTTCCATCCCTTACATCAGTGTTTCTCAATCTCAGGAACTTTAAGATGGGTGGACTTAAACTCCCAGAATTCCCTCAGCCAGCATGGGAAGTTGAAGTCCATCCATCTTAAAGTTCCTGAGGTTAAGAAACACTGCCTTAGATAGTGTCTAGCACTGCTTGTTTTTGTTTTGGGGGAAAAAATCATTGCTGTTTTTTGCTATTTTTTTTCTTTCTTTGACTGGGCCTTTCTTAGACCAAATCTTAGCTCCTCCTTCCCCATTTCTAGTCTTTTGTGACTGTTGTAACCAAGGGAGAGAAGTGCTTCAGTTTGCTCCATTGGAAGAACAGAAAACACAGAGCACCCTCCTCCAACCCCCAACCCCCAAAAGCAGGTTAAAAGAGCAGAACCATTCAATTAAAAGAAATATATGTGGAGCAACTGCTGTTGCCATCTGAGTCCAGAATGTTCTTTGCTTTCTTAATGGCTGCTGAAGTGAGGACACAGGCCCAAACTCAAGCAGCTGAAAAGACAGAAATTTATTGGATATTCTTTGCACTGGTCCTATTACCTCCTATTACCTCCTTTTTTTATGCTCTTTCTTACAACCCAGTCAACTCTGAGCAAGAATAAACTCCATACTGGAGATGGGGATTGCTAGAAGAAATTATAGGCAAGACTACTGAAAACCTTTGGACCTAGTGGCTATCACACTAAAAACTGTGGGAGATACAGAAAGTCATTCTACCTGATTTGGACAATTAAAATCTATGTATACTATGTATAGCAGAAATAAAAGAAATACATGAGGAGCTGCTGCTGTCTACCGGCAGGGTCTGGGAACTATACACAGTCAGAAAGAAAGTTTTTTCTTTGTTTGGTGGCTGCAAAGGAAAGGAGTAGACTTTTCTTGTGGGCTCACAAAAGGGAAATGAATGGGTCACAGACAGATCTTGTTAAGCACCTGAACAGGACACAAGGGCAAAAGGGAATGGAGTGGAGTGGAATGAAAGTTGCTGGGATTACAGCACTGGGCACAGTAGTGGAACGATACCTACCTACCATCTCCCTGGGTCCACCTATAATTTCTTACCCTGACCTCTTCCCTGCAGACCCACTGGGTATCAACTGTCACTGATTTGATCCCTTGTAAGAAGAAACCGTTTAAACCTTTTTTGGAAGTTTCTGTTTTAAAGTTGAATTAGGGCACTTTTTGCACTGGTTTTGCACAACATCTCTATAAGCTTTTTGATGCTGTCCTTTCCTTATCCTTGCTTTTCCTGCCTTAAAAGAGATACAAGAAGGAATATGGACTGAATGCTTTGAATTATCCAGCAGGATTTGTGTTGTCCGAATGTCTACCAGTCCTTCTATTTTCATCCTATCCTTCCAAAATAATGGACAGTTTGATTCTGCCCATTATAGCCTATGGTGAAATTTTTTATTGAGTAGAATCTTGTATCCCTTTGAATCAAGTTTTCTTGTCTTTGAATCTGAAACCTCAAATTTAAATCAAACTTCCTATTGTTGAAACTCAAATTTGAATTGGTCTTGGCTGATTTGCATACCCCAATAAATAAATGGAGAATCAGGCTAAAAAAAGTTGCACACCTTCTTAAGAGTATCAAACAAAGATGGAAGAAAATAAGGTCTGTAGAACTCTCTGGGTGATTTTTGCATGCCATGCATTCTTATTTTTAATAATTCTAAGTTGTTCTTGATGTACTATATTTACATATGTTCCTTGAAGGAGAAAAGTAGTTTGAACTTATCCAGAATATTGGTAATTTTTTTCAAGTACCAGAGTGCCCTATGTATTTATGCATAGTATTTTGAAAAACCTCTGAATAATGGACGAAGGTTTGAGAAAGTTATCCATATGCAGCCAAAGCATAGGACACATGCTTTGCTTGTACAAAGTCCTACATTGTTGGCTACAATTTTCAGATTTTTGAAGAAGGGCTTACATGATGCATCCTTTGACTCTGGACAATGAACAAGCATGATAAATAAAAACAAAGCTGCTTGATGTAAGACAGATTCTTATGTTCCTAAGAAAACACAGACAGATTATTTGAATGCATAGATTGCCAAGTTGTTCAGTTGATTACATTATTTGCTTAGCCATTCATTAATTATACATTTTCAGACAACAAAAGGAGATCAAATATTAACCCCCAAGCCCCCATCACCTAATTTCTAACTACAATGAATAATTCCATGTTTTATTCATGAGATTACAGGATAATGTTTAGTTTAAAAATAGCTCCATAAATAGAACAATAAAAGCAGAAACCACCACTTTTCTAAGGCTCATCTTATGATCAGATTAACATGGAATTCGGAGCAGAAGGACATTTTTCATCACAGAATAAAAATATTTAGAAAACTACTGAGCAAAGAAGTTTATAGGATATCTGAAACTATGCTTGCCTAATTAAGACAATCATAGAAGAAAATATGGAGGAAAAAGTCTGAATTGCCTTAGTCATTGTGATAAAATATATTTCATATATACTGCCTTGGCTTCATTTGTTTCAGTTAAAAAGCTTATTGCAGATGTACATTGCCAATGTCCTAAAAGACTCTTTCTCTGGAAGAGGACAATTATCCCCAAACATCCTTTATAGTGGTAAACAAGGAAAATGTTTGCTTACATTGTTAAACAAAATGAGCTGCAGTGGAAAGAACAGAGTTGGTGGAATCAAGAGTGAATTACTTAACTTGGAAGACTGCAAGGTGGTAAGTTTAAAATTAACATTTAATAATGAAACATTTCTATATGAGTGCCTTATTCCTTATATGAAATAATATGCTAATGTAATTACATTAACAGTAAAGATTAAATTCAAAATTATTCTAAAAACACAGTCCTATCTTCATCTTAGATCCAATGGATAAGATTGTTTCTAAACCCTTTGATTTAGTCAGAGGGGAAAGTTATTTGTGGAGGAGAGGAGAGGAGAGGAGAGAGGAGCATCTAAGTACTTCTATCTCAGCTGGTGGCAGCACCTAGCTAACTTTGGGCTCAGGCCTGGTTATTATTTTGAAGGGAGACCTCCAGAGAATATCAGGCTGAAGGAAGTGTTTAAAAAAATCCTGGAAGAAGGCAATGGGACTTTTTGCCATACTACTGCCGAAAAACTACATGGACATGTCCATGAAGTCACCAGGAGTCAAACTGGATTTGAAATACAGGTAGTCCTCACTTAATGTCCATTCATTCATTTGAAGTTATGATGGCGCTGAAAAAATGGACTTGCAACCAGTCCTTGAACTTAAAAACTTCACACTGTCCCCATGGTCACATGACAAATATTTGACCCAGCCGACATTTACGACTGCCCCCCTGCTGCCTGCAACCCCCAGATGACCTTTGTCATCTTCACCAGCACCCATGCACCCTCCCCCAGCCCCACTGCACTTGCCCCACACCTCGCCAGCCACCTGCATACCCTCGTGCACCCTCTCCCACCTGGCAGTTGCCACTTAACTGCCTGCTGGCCTGCTTGTGAGCTGCCTGGGACTTGCAACTTCCTGCAACTTCCTAACCCACTGACTTTGGTTGTTGGAAGCCAGCAGGAAGTCATGAAGAGGTCCTCACTTAATGACCCACGATCCTTGCATAATGCCGGCAACAGAGACTACAGGGATTGCCATCACTAAGCAATGTGATCACGTGATGTCATGCTTTATGACTGCATCACTTAATGATGGAAATTCTGTCCCAGTTACCATCATTAACTGGGGACTACTTGTAGACTTTAGTTTTAATGGCTTTCCATTCTGAATAGCTTTTAGCCAGAACACCTCACTATATGACACCTCACACATATATAAAATCACTCTGTCACTGAATACAGCTTTAGGAAGTATTTTGAGGCTAAGCTTAAGAATTACTGTTTTATGAAGAACTGATGTTCTCAAGTTCATGTAAGATTTTAAGGCACATTGCAAAGGCAAAGTTGATTTTAGACTGTAAATTCATCAATTTATTTATGAAGAAGCAAGTTATTTATAAACAACCAAGAACTGTGTAGATCAGGACATTTGTTCTATCATTACTACAAATGGTATCAACAAAGAGTAGAAAACAGAAATATCCCCCCACTCCCATCCTCACCAAATACACAACATGCAGATAGTCATCAGTTGTGGCAGTTACTGAGTTTTAATCACTAAATCGGTTCTAAAATAGACAGTATTTCAGGTCAAACAGCTAAATGCAGTGTTTGAACTACCCCATATCTCTCTCAACACATGCCCTCTCTAGGACTGTAACAGCAGCTTGAATTTGGACTGAGACAGCTTTAAATAAAGTTAGTGGGTTAACATACTTTTTCAGCTGCTTGCAATAACATAGTACAAATTAAATATCCTTCCTACATTGGATGATCCTTCCCAAAGGCACAGCAGGTAAAGAAATAGCTAAGGGGCTCCCTGACCTTAGGCACCACTGCCATGTGAAAAGCAATGAAAATGCTGTCACTGAGAATACAATGCCAACCTGTGGATTCTTTGGAGATTTGCATCACAATAGCTGGAATTCATGGCATTTGCACTGTTGTTTTAGGAAGAAAATATTGCAAGAGCCTCCCAAAGAAGATTTGAAGAATGAGATGTGAATACTATGTGAATACAATATATTCATGACTTGTATGAGAGGAAAATAGCCAGGAAAACAAAGCGATTCTAGTGAATTCTCTGACAATTTACTTTACCATAGTACTATAAAATTTCCTTGGTCAAGTACACTTGTTAGTAAGACTCTCTGGAATATACTGTAATATATATCATATATCGTGTCAGGACAGGACAGGACAAGAAATGATAATAACAAATCTGTATCTTCCATACTAGAATCTTGTTTACCTTAGCAATTATGCCTTCCATGGGAAAGAAAGCCCATCAATGGATGCTGCCCAATAGTTGGTGCTGTGGTTGCTGCTGCTGCTGCTGATGTTACATTTTGCTCTGGGTGGTAGTGAATTAGGAAGAACCATTTTCCTTCAATTCCCCTTTTTTCCCCATTTCAATTCATTTGTTTTTTCCAAGTCCTGCTGAAATTACTGTAGCAAAGCATGCCAATTGTAATGAAATACAGATTTTTAAATACATTTATTTTTTTTCCCCTTGACAATGTATTTATTGCTTTTCTTAAAACATTTGTCACTGGACTGCTGTTACCTCCCATTCTTATCTTCAGATGCTCCAGTAACACTTCCACCCTTGCCACAGTAACCACTATATTAGGTCACTTATTTGTTGGTTTGCACAGCCTATGGCAATTGCTATCACTTGCCATCTCCTGGAATCTTCCTTCCTGAATTCTTCCTCTGAGAATTACAGAGCTGCCACAAAAATTACATTATTTTTAGAGTGTGGAAGGATTGCTAAGCTTTTGCCTTTTTCTGATTAATTTCATGCCTGACTCAGTCAGAGATTAGGCCCTGACACAGGTTATAATTAAATATTGAAATCATGAAGTGCAAGAATGTTTAATTTTTAAAATATGAGTTTTAATTTACCTCATACAGAGAATAGCTCTGGTCACCTGCAGAGATGCATTACACACTACATTGCCTAATGTAGGATGCCTGAATAAGGCTGAGCATACAGTTAAAGTAAACTAATGCAATTTATTGAACAGCAGTCAAATATTTATCCAGTTGATGAAGCAGACTTTATGTGAAACTCAGACAATAATTAAAGAGAAGACTGGCTTAAAACATGCTTATTCCAGTATTCACAAATATGTTACATCCAAGCATCCTTCTTCTCCTTCTGATATTCTCCCATCCCATTATAAAACAATCTTGTCCTTGGAATTCTTCTCACACTTAATGTAAATATTTCTTAGCATTTGCTTTATTTCTGAATTGTTGTCCTTTGGATAGCCAAAAATATTAATTGGCCCTTGACTGGAAAATAGAGTAAGTTAGTAAAAGGTCTTTCTATAGAATTGTTATTAACATTGTCCTTGAGTCACCATTACGAAGATTAAGAAAAGATTTTACAGAATAGGTCCATTGCAGCAAAATGCTCTGTAGCAGTTCATAATGACTCACCTGATTCAAGTATGTTTCATCATAATGAAACAATGGGCTAAATAGTGGGTTGGTTAAAAATAATTCCAGTGTATTTTCAGTGCTTCAGCATGAATGGAAATGGGTTGAATCAATTTAAAAGGACAATAGAGGGCTACGGGAGTTTTCTTCCCTTAGGATAGATATTTTCAAAATCTCTGTATTGTAAAATCTTCTTTGATTATGTAACAATGTGCTCAGGCCTTCGATCACTCATACACTTACCGATCTAGAAGTAAGTCCCATTCAATGCAATATGGCTATTAATGTGCCAGGCACTCCAAGTAGCTGAGGAACAGCACAAGCTCCATTTAATGCCCCTACGTTAAAAATAAACCAAAACTGAGAATGGTGAACTTTGTAAGATAAGATACCTGACCATACATAACTACTAATTGAAGCTATGATTATTTATTATATAACATACTTATAGTGTGTGTGTATGTTCTCAAATCTAGGTTTCCATGATGGCAAATAGAAGAAGCAAGCTTCAAGCCACCTAGTCCAGCCTTTCTTAAATTGGCATGTGTTGGCCTGTAATTCTGGAAAGTGCCAGTCACCATGGCCATTGATGGCACAGGTACCAGGTTGGGGGCTGATCTAACCATTAGAAACCATGTAAATGATGGTTTGATGCAAGAATACAAGATTTATTTACATGTAAGGGTTAGCAGTGAGCCATATAATTTCCATCTTTCCTCTACATCATTAGGTGAGCAGCAGAG
Source organism: Candoia aspera (assembly GCF_035149785.1). Taxonomy (NCBI): domain Eukaryota; kingdom Metazoa; phylum Chordata; class Lepidosauria; order Squamata; family Candoiidae; genus Candoia; species Candoia aspera. The sequence goes on along the minus strand of NC_086159.1, from coordinate 55,332,611 downwards.
TCACATTCCATGCTAGCAATACTTGGTGCTGTTTCTTGATATTGTTCAGGTCTCCATGTTCTACTCTATGTAATATATAGAAAGTAGCAGTCCTGACATCTGACACACATACATAAGTCAGAATATTTGCATCATGATGACATTACACCCATTTTATCATTTTTCCCACTGCAGATGCCCATGTCTGTATAAGTGTCAGCTGTCACATCTCCTACACAAATGGGATTAATAATATTGGATTATCTTGCAGGGCTGTCATACCACACAGTTTCTTAGCTACCATCCTGATTTTGCCAACATCCTGATAGATTTGATCTACATAGTTTGACAGGCTAACCTTTTTACAAGTTCTGAAAAATTACAGATTTTAAAAAATTCTGTACTATAACCTCCTGCCTTTGGTCTTACAGTTTGGGTACACTACTACTTAACTGTAGCCATCCCAACAGCCTTTATTTCTGACAGGAACCACTTCCTACCAAAGGAAAAACACAAATCTTTGCCACATAAGGTGTACGTCAGTCTTTATTAAAACTGTTCATTCTTTGGCTAAATCAATGAAGAGCACAACCACCTTTTTAAAAAACAAAATGGGCTCTTTTTCAAAGGAAACCGAGAATCCAGGGATTACATTTTATCCAGCAAGGCAAGTACCCCCCTTTGCAGAGGCCAATTCCTCCATCCCAGGTTTTATGGAGTTTGCTTGCAATTCTAATCAAGATGGAAGAGGAGCTTATAATGATGTACCTTTTTGATTGGCATGAGAGACTAAAGGGAAATGCTGGCATTGGAAGAGTTTGCTTCTCAATGTCCTTAAAGATGATAGTCCATTTTGTTTTATGAGGGTTTCACTTTCCTCCAGGGATTTTAGCAGTGCATAGAATCTTTAATGGAAGAAAATCTTTTCACAATAAAAATTATTTAAGATGTCCTTACTTATCTGGTATGCATCAGAGAGCATCAAATTATTTTACATGGGACATAATGACCAGCCACTGATGTTCTTCATTCAGGCTTACTAAATAGGCAGAAGGCTTTAGGTATAAAAAGAGGTGCTTCTGACAGTATTTTTCCCTCTTATAAATAGAGGGGAATTTTCAATAAAATTTGACAACTATTTAGCTAATCACATGCCTATTTTGCATTAGCCCAGGATCATATACATTACACTTAAGTATGAGTAATGCAAAATCATTAGTCTGATGTAAATAATGATCATTTTATGTGAACTGTCAGCTTTTCAATGGAATCCTTGATAATGAAATGTTTCTCTAGAAGATGTTTCAGGGATTAGCCATTTTAATAAAGTAACATAGGTAATTTTATCTGGTATTTCATTAAATGATCTGATCTTGATTTTTAAAAATTGGAAATGTTGTATTTGAAAAGACACCCTAGAGTTGAATCAATTGTAATGATGGTTAATGGAATACTTTGGCAATATTTTATTGCACTTTATAATAAAAGGCTACAATGGTTCTTCCCATTTCTTCATTGGTGTCTGAACAAATCAAGATGACCCATGATAACTCCTTAAAAGCATATCTATAGTTTGGCCCAGATCATTGTTACTTGTTCTTTCCAAATAGCCCATATTAATAGAGATATTAAACTATCCATCAGTGTTTCTTATACCCCAGTTTCCACCAATATACCCTTCCTCTGTGCAGAAATCAGCATTTAAAACAAGCAACGTACAGCCTTTACACATTGGGCTGTTCAAATTCCAACCTAAACTTTGCCTATTAAAGTGAATGAAACATATTCCAACAAATCATTCTTATTGGTTCACAACACTGAGGGTAATAACCTGTGGATATTCAACAGATGTTTTTGCATTTGGGAACATTTTGACAGCTCCACGGACTTTCAAGAACAGGATATTCAGTATCTCTGCACAGGTTGATCTAAGTTCCATTGCTAATAACAAAGTTGGCTGGTGGTATGCAATAATAAAAACTTTGATCAAATGTGAGCAATGTTTGAAATGTATTACTGTGTCTTCTCTCCAAACAGCAGTAACAGGGTTATGGGCCACATAATGAGAAGACAGGACACCCTGGAGAAGATGCTGATGCTAGGGAGAGTGGAAGGCAAAAGGAAGAGGGGCCGACCAAGGGCAAGATGGATGGATGATATTCTAGAGGTGACGGACTCGTCCCTGGGGGAGCTGGGGGTGTTGACGACTGACAGGAAGCTCTGGCGTGGGCTGGTCCATGAAGTCACGAAGAGTCGGAAGCGACTAAACGAATAAACAACAAATTCATGACTGCCACTTCCTAGGTTAGAGCCTATCTCTCACAAGCTATTTCATAGCCCAACTTGTTCTGCTGTATGTACCAAATACTTAGAACCTCTTTTGAAAAGGAAAGTATTTTGGCCAAATTCCCATTAAACTGTATTCCTACTGAAAACACAGAAGATGGCTGTCCTATGAAGATTGGCAGGTTTGAGCTGCAACTGAACATTGAAAACATTTCCTCCATAACATTATTAAATGAAGATGATGTTATTCTTATACCAAATGTTTTTAACAGCTATTAGCCTGACTTCTTATATAATTTTAAATTTTGCTCATTAAATATTGTTAAAACCACCACCAGTGGACGCATGACCATCGGGTGTTTGTCTCTCCAAATGTCTCATCCCAGCTTTCTCCAAACTGGTACCCTCTAGATGTACTAAACATCAGGCCTGGTATCCCAACATATCTGGATGGTACCCATTTGGGTAGACTGACCTATCACATGTGCTAAGTGATTACACTGCAACGATTCTTTGTTTCTTGTCAGTTGTTAATTACTTTTCCGTAACAGCCCAAAATGAATGCATCTTGTTATCAAGCATGGTGCCTTAAGCAGAACTTGGGGCAAGCTTTCAGGGCCCTATTTAGCACAGCCAGTTTATACATTTTGGAGCAAGTAAGGTCATGCACACAACAGCATGAAAAGAGTTACTCATTAAGTCTGCAGTCTAAAATTACTGAATTCCATGAGAGATCATCCCTTATTACCTCCTATACCTGGATTGTTTTGATCCCTAAAATCTAGAGTCCTACCTACTATCACCCTTTATTTTTATGTTTTTTTCCTTTGCCCTCAGTTCTTCTTTGAAGCAGAAAAGACTAAGAATGAACATCTAGAAGAAAATTCTATTTCTTCCATTATGAATTTCCCTATTGATATATACACACACACATAACACAAAATTTTCTTCCTATTTGGAATCTGTAAATGACACCAAATTCCTGTGTGACTATGATTGCTGGTGGAACTATTACCTTACTTATGCAAATCACCAGAGTTCATGGCAAGCTTGACATTTACAGAATTAATGAACTAAATAATTAAGTGACCTGGTAAGCGAATTGGTAAACCAGAACTATTAATCTTCTAATGAATTCCTTACTATCACTTAAATAATAATTTTTTGCATAATTTTAAAAGATTACAGTAAAGAAACATTGGAATGGAAAACCCATTATATAAGGAACGTTGCTTTTATAAATCTGTCATTATCTCTTTTTTTATTATTGAATTCATTCTTAGCCAGCATTTAGAAAAGTATTCCTGCACTAGTGACTAACAGCCCTCAACAGATCAGTTGCTGAGGGGTTTTTCTTACTGAGACAGAGAGGTTTAGGATCATTTACCGCTTCACCCAAACCACTTCCTAAAATGAATAATTAGAATACAAGTGTAATTTCAGAAATCCATTTTTGATGGTGTGCATCATACTTTTTTCAAGCTTTCCCAGAACTAGTAAGTTAACTAGGCAAATAAAATGGTTCTTCTGTACCTGTTCCACATAGAAATAATTCTTTAATTTCCATATCATTTTGTTTCAGTATTCACAGACGTTTTCTATAGCTCCATAACCAAATAGATGTTAGAGTAGGTTGAATTCAATATCCCCCATTATCTCTTGAAGTGGCCATTGATTTTTGATTCTTCCATTTCAACTGGCTATGTTTTGAGTCTTTCAGTATCTGAACAATTACCTAAAAATTAACCACCCAGTGTTGGATCAGGCATGGTTGATTGGTATTTATTAACCGTGGTGTATGACAAAGAAGATAAACTGGGGTCATCTACATAACAAATGTGAGTATTTTTTATAATATACGATACTATACGATATGATACCATACCACACACCACACTACACTACACTACAGTACACTACACAGATTGAATCAGCAGCATAGCTTGAATCAATGAAGAATGTGAATAATGGTGTTCCATGTTATTTCTGCACTGGGAAAAGAAGGCTGACAGAATTTCCAAGGTTTCATTCCTGCTTCTGCTAGATGTGACTGCTTTTTTTTATTCTCTATGTGATTTATTCTGAAAACAAAGAAGCTGTGCATTTGATGATAAATACCAGAGCCACAGCAAATACAAGATCCATAAGCTATACAAAATGTCCAATTCTGAGAATTCCATCCCTGGCATCTTTTTTTTTCTCTCTTTGTATGAGATTCTTCTTGTAATGAATTAATGTTATTGGTATGATGATAGTCACTTGAGACTGATACATAATAAGCAGAATTCCTTCTCAATGCATAAAAATATTTTGAGCGCATAGAGCAGGCAATTCCTTGGCAATCTATTTGTTCAAAGAAGTGGAGTTGTACAAAGCATGGTGCTGCTCTTACACTGTTTCATAAAGCTCAGTAGGACATGTGCAGGAGAACTTCCTAGTGGGTTGCAGTTTTTTTCAATATAATAGAAAGCTATCGAATGTTATTCAATGAGCCATACATTTGTTAACTGTCCACGTAGCACATCTTTGACAATACAAGTGTGATATCATAACTATTAGGTGCATTCTGGGTCCCCTCAATCAATTCATGTCATCTACTAGAATCTGGAAGCATGCCTTCACTGTCATAGTGCTGCCCTCTGGAATGAGATTTTCCCCCAGAGATTCATGTCGTTCTCACCTTGATGATGTTCCAGAAGGTTTTAAAACTTGGCTGATCTCCCAAGTCTTGAGGTAGGATGTCTGTGGAGTCCTGTTGCTGATGTTTTTTGTAAGAGGGAATGTGTTTGTCTGCACATGTGGGATTTTCTTTTTTCTTCTTTTTTTTATTTTCTGTAAGCCACTCAGAGTAATTTTGGAATCAGGCAGCCTCTAAATCTCAGAAATAAATAAATACATTTCTAGATACAAAGCAATCATAATGGAACATCAAAGATGACTATAAGTGATGGGATATTTACAAGCTATAAAGAACCTGGCACTCAGAGCCAAGTAATAGTGTGAAATAAGCTGGGTTTTGTTGCCCACTGTATGTTGACAAGATGTTGCTGAAATTCATAACATCCTAGTATGGAATATTAATTTTGGCATGGTGATGTGCGGCCCGATAAACATTCCAGCCCTGACACTGTTCCATTGAATAAAACATCTTCCTAGGTGACCAAGTCTGTCTCAGGCCTGATGGCAGATTGTAATGAATCTAATTAATGAATTAAGAATACTTGGACACTATCCATTCCACAATTTAGTGAAAAATGCAGTGTAAGACATAGGATAACTGATATTGCAAACTTAACTTGGCTTTTCCAGGAATGACCTAACCATTAACTCCCAAGAAAAAACTTATCAAAGAAGTGTCTATTACTTTTAAGATGGACATTCTGAACTCTGCTGTGACAAAGTAGGAGCTAGAGGATGAAGGCTTTTAGAACAGTTGTCTCAAACTCTCTCAAAATTGTTCATAAGCCTGAGGGCTGGGCGTCCACAGTAGTGAACCTAAGCACTTCAAGTGATGGCTGTGGAGTGATGCTTGGAGATTTCTATTGACATTACAGCTGGGCATATGGTAGATGGCTCTTGTTTGGGGAGTAGGTAGAAGAGGCACCCCACTAGCCAGTACCACTGCCCCATGCAAAGCCTCCTCTCCATCAGGTTTTCTTGTTCCAATATAGCTTTCTTAGACAAAAATCCTGCACCTTGTAACAGAAAATTAGGCAGCAGTAAGGATTGGTAGAGAAAAGAAATGGCCAAAAAGTTTAAGAAAAGTTAGGTAGGTGTGGAGGTATCAGAAAACAGTAATAGAAACCTAAGAAGGAGTAGAGGAGTGAGCAGGAAAGACCTGGACAGGAGAGGCACAGGGCTATTCTGGCAGCCCCCAATGAGGAGGCCATGGCAGTGGCAGCCTGAAGGTACCCAGGAGGAAAAAGAGACATCTGGGCTCCATGCATTTGAGTCACCTCAGGAGTGCAAGAGTAAGGACATCAAGAGTACAGCCAGGATCTGATCCTCCTTGTTATAGCTGAGAAGCGTGGTTTCACTCCTAAGCTGGGCATGTTGAGGGTGCAGATGTACTCTTAGCCTCTTACTGCATAGAGGTACTAACATAGTCAGAGCAGAAATCTGCTTCAAACATAATCACCAAATTTTTATTTGCTCTGCCTATAGAGAAAAGTTCTGTTCCATGCCTTAGTGGTGACTGAATAGGTCCTGGCTGTGACAGTGCTTTGGTGCGAGATTAGGTGTGCAACCATCGGTCAACTGGCTCACCTGGGGCAGACCTGTCCTTCTAACTTTAAAGCCTTAGTAAGGTGGACCTTTAAAGCTACTGTAAGGTGTAGCCACTACTCAGCCTGTCTGCCCCAGAGCCATAATTTTGAGACCCCTGCACAGTTTGCTTTCTGGTCAGCCAAAGGATCAGCAGGTTGTGACTATTCTTTTCTGTTATGTATAAGTAAGATGTGGCCATGCAGAATGATCTAGCCAGCCACATGTAACCCATAGGCCACAAGTTTGAGATCCCTGATTTAGAATATCCTTCAACATGCTTCTCTACATTCCGAGCTTGCACAGCTTGAAAAGTATAAATAAAAATAACAGCATTGTGTCATATCCAGACAATCAGTTTAATATGCTTTTCTCCCGTCCGTGATGTGGCCCAAAAATATTCTGCCATAATTTCCAACAGAATTTCCAACAGCCAACCTCTATTCTGCCTTGCTGATGAGATTAATGTGTGGTGCTGTCCTGAGAACTTTAATGTGGGGCAAGTTAAGAAACGTAATTGAGGGGTGAGGGTTAGACAAGAGAAACATCCACCAATCACTTCCACTAACATGGAGGGATGAGCACCAGTGCCTGGTATTTGATCATTCCTGCTGCTCACACCGAAGTGGACATGGGGGAAAGACATCAGTGGCAAGAAAGAAGCACTCACTGTGTGCCCATAACAGCCAAGAGTAGCCAGTATGACATGGGTAGATTCTGGATCCTGACACATCATCACAGAATTTGGGGGAAGAGTTTTGTTCTAAGCATTCTCCAATTTTTCATGTAAAACTCAATCCATGTTGAGCATTTTTCTGATTCTAGAGAAATGGAGACTTTCTGAAATTTGGTGGAGATAAAGTGGGGTGGTTTAGATCAATATTGTTTCTGTAATGCAGAAGGACTTTCCACTGGAACAAGAGCCTGCCTCTCTTGTTTTCTCTGAAAAAAGGATCCCTTTCATATATGAAACCAAACTTTTATCTTCATCAATTACCAACATTTCTGCTTATTAAGTTATCATCTGCTCAAGCCACAACACTGACGTGATTTTACACACTCATTCACACATTCATCTACATCATTTGATTTTTCTAGATTCAGTTATTGTATAACTTGCCCCAAAGATATAAGTGGCTCCCAGATTTGGGGGTGGGGTATCTCTGTGTCTTTCAACCACAGTTGTAGAAAATCAGCAATATTTTCATCATGGTGAGACAGGAAACAATGAAAACCATTGTGTATGCTTTAAAATGGAGAGTCAGTTTGGCATAGTGGTTAAGGCACTGGGCTAGAAACCTTAGGCACAGTCAGCTGGGTGGCCCTGGGCCAGTCACACTCTCTCAGCCCTAGGAAGCCGGCAATGGCAAACCACTTCTGAAAATCTTGCCAAGATAACTGCAGTTGCTAAGAGTCAGCAATGACTCAAAGGCACTCCCTCCCATGCTTTAAAATAAGCTAACACTGGTTTTTTTTTTAGAAAAAGATTCCCTCCTCAAAAAAGAGGGGGAAAAAAACAGAATTATTATCATGCCAGTCAATGTATCCCTAATCCTCCCCTAAAATATTGGGTGGCCTCCAGACACCAATTTTTATTTTTTAATCCGTTCAATCATTTCTGATTCTCACAGACTGTCTGGACAACTTCCTGCAGTTTTTTTGGCAAGGTTTTTTGGGAGTGGTTTGCCATTGCCTTCTTTCTAGGGCTGAGAGAGAGTGACTGGCCCAGGGTCACCCAGCTGGCTTTGTGCCTAAGGCAGGACTAGAACCCACAGTCTCCCAGTTTCTGGCCTGATGCATTAACCACTACACCAAACTGGCTCTCTATCAAAAATTTACTGACTCATTTATAAAGACAGTTAACTAAATGCATTTAGAATTGCCTTAGTAGAACATTGCAGCTCATGGCTGGAGCATCTGATAAACCAAAACTCTACCTACCTGGAACCTTCTGATTATCACTATCATCAAAATATCTCAGCTTCACAAAGTATATGAACACATTGTTTTGAATCCACCTACATAATGAAGAAATATTTGGTGAATAACTCAGCTTTAAAATAATACATAATCTATCTTTGGGGAGGGGGGCATGGTTTGGCTGTCACTAATGTACAGGAGAAACTGTGCTGTATAATTGCCTTGGTCTCTCAGTGTAGAAGATGTAGCATTTAAAGGGTAAACAGCCAGAGACCTGCAGAAGTGGATGTGGGAATGAATGAATGAATGAATGAATGAATGAATGAATGAATGAATGAATGAATCTGCTTGAACTCATTCCAATATTACAAATAAAAAAAGCTCCAAAATCATATCTGATGTTGATAGTACCCAGCCATTGCCTGGTTACAAAGAGCCCTTGGAAAGATTCTCTCACATTGTGTAAACCATCAAACAGCAGAAGATTTCAGCATTCTAAGGAAATGCCAGCTAGTTGTAATAATCCTCTTTTAAAAAAAAAAAAAACAGGAAGGAAAGAAAGCAGCATTAAAGTTGTGGAAGGGTTTCCATAGCAAAATGAAATGTCCCTGCTGTGAATGAACAAAGTAACATCACATTTATTAATCAAAAGAGACCAGAATGAAAACATATGGCCTTTAATCCCAGCAATTTCTGAGTTGTAAACCTCTGTACCCATGTTTGTTAGTTTACAAGCACCCAAGCACAAAAAACCTAAACAGTATTTGTATGTTTGTTTGTGTGTGTATTTATCTTTTGACTGAACCGTATGGTGATGCTGATTTGAACTTACAGTAACAAAAATACCCAGCAGTATCGCTTAGGCTCATTCACAGTGAAAGCAGTGAACTAAGTTAGGTTCATGGTAGGAACAAAGTGGGTCTGATGTGATCTGGCCCCCTCCCTGCAAGTATCTCTTCAATTGCTATCCTGTAGCTTTCTGATCCTAAGGGAAAACTGACTGTTCTTGACAAATGCACAATCCCCACTTTACATCCATTAAGGTAATGAGAATGCATGGGGAATATTTGCAGATGAAGATGGATGGATGGGAGTAGATGCAGCTTAAGATTCCCTATACCCACTAGACTGATATCTTGATGGCCTTTATTCCCTCTGTGTGACTGGCTTCTGCATTAAGAAACTGAGCAGTTGATGCTGCAGTTCGCAGCTTGCAGAAAGGGTCAGCTTTGGCACCCAAGCTCCCCCCATATAGGGGAAGCACTGAAGAACCACGATGTTCTCCTAACCCTAATTCCTGCTGCTGCTATTTATCTGCTTTTCCTTATCCTCTGAGTCTTCCAGCCCCTTTCTCATCTCTGTTTTTGTCCCCCTCTGTACAACCAACTGCTGTCCTTGTCTTCCTCCTCCCCATTTCAGCTCTCTGCCTTCCTACCAATTTAATTCAACCAGACAAGAATGTATTTGTATAGCTAAAATAAATGCATCAATTGTGTTAGCTCCTGGAGATATGGCTTCCAGATATGGCTGCTGTGATGCATGCCCTAAAATAGGGCATCCATATATAAAGTCATTGTGCAAATGGTGACAGTTATGTAGTTTACATCAGTTGCATCATATAACCGCCACACATTTTTTTATTTATTTATTTATTCATTCATTCATTCATTCATTCATTCTTTCATTCATTTTCTATAGCTGCCCATCTTTTTATATGACTCTGGGCAGCTCCCAACATTAAATCAAGTATAAAATAAAGAAGAAATAAAATGCACATAGTAGCCAGAGAATCATAAAAAACGCAGACAGGAAATGGGCTCTATCACACACCTGGGGCCCCAGGCATGAGCACAGAACCAGGTGTTCAGGGTCCTGTGAAAGGCCAGCAGGTTTGGGGCCAACCTAATATCTAGTGGGATGATGTTCCAGAGGTCAGGTGACATGGCAGAAAAGGGTCTCCTACAGAGTCTCACCAGCCAACATTCCTTGGCCAATGGTACCCACAGCATGCCCCTCCTGCCTGACCAGGTAGGAGGGGTAGAGACAACTGGGAAGAGACAGTCCCATAAGTTACCTAACCCAAAACCATTATCCAATTCACATCATTTATATGGTGATGCATGTGATGTCCTTATGATTTTTACCACAAAGCTTTGTGACTTATTGACATCCCATTTGCTCTACATTGAACTATTTTCAGAAAATATTTGGAAATTTCAGCTGGTTCAGGATGCCCTGGCCAGGTAAGTATCTTAGGCCAATTATAGAGAACATGCGACTTTGTTGTGGTGCTTGTTGTTACATTCTATTTGTTACCCCAAAACATGGAAAATAGAACAATTTAAGCAAATAATTTTTCTAAAAGATTCCAAAATTGCAAAATCTAATGACATAAGGATCACTAGCAAATGGGATCTCATTCAGCATGTTCAATTCCATAAAAGCCATTGTCTGGGAACTGCAAAAACTTGTTTTTGTTTGTTTTAATTGTGATAATCAAGCAGATTGTCTGAATCCAGTAAGTTCAACTATTCAGGATGATCATATCACAGTAGCGTCAAGTTACAATTTTTATACATAAAGCTACTGTTGTGAATTAAGCATCAGAGAGTCTTCAGAACACCTGATCTCACTAAGACCCAATTTTTTTAGGAAAAGCAGTTCACACATGCAGTTGTGTGGGGAATGGTAAATCACCAAATGGTGAAATAATCATATAGGAGTCCAACACTATATGAAAACTTTTTAACACCATCCCCTGGATTTGGGACAATCTTCTATAGTTGTTGCATCCAAAGAGGAGGAGGAGAAGAAGAAGAAGAAAGGCTAAAAATGAGATGACACTGCCATCTTTCAACAACAATTTGAACAGTTTGCATCTTTCTGGCAGTAATGGGAACAAAGCACAAGGATACCCTGCTTTCTTGCTCTGAAAGTCCATTCAACTTTCACAGTGAATATTAGTACAATCTGAAAATGCAGAGGACATAAATGGGTTGCAATCAGATTTCTGTTGCATTTGCTCTGGAATTCAGAACTTTCCCTTAAGACAGATCTTACCTTTTTTCCCCCTAGTCATGTATTTCATGGATTTGTTTTAAAGACTGGGAGCATAATTTATTCCAAAAGCAAAAAAATCACTTTTCCTTCTATCTGCTGCTTTTAGGAAATCATATACCTGCAGGTCTAAGTGCTGGGTTCTGCTCTTATTTCTCCAGGCAAGGAAACCTACAAGCTGGTCTGGAGAAACTGAGGTCTGTGCAGTCATTTTAGGGCTCTCAGAAGCCCAAGGCAGAATTTCCAGTGGCACAAGGTAGATGAGAGGCTGGTGTTAGCCCATAAGCATGCCTAGGATGACTAACACAAGGATTGTACAATACAAGGCTAAAATGAGACAGGCTCATACAAAGCTAAGATGAAACAGATTCAGAGTTCTGTAGCAGATCTAAATAATTTAATAGTGCACAACTTAGTTCACCTGTTAGCTGAGCCCATCTACCTGTGTTTTGCCCATCTTAAAAATGAATCCATTCCATGGTTGGATCCTAACTATGCTCAGAGATTTCCAGAACAATTATGCTGAAGGAATCTTCCTCCCACTGAAAAAATTAGTTTTTTTTTTAAAGTTTTCCCAGACAATGTTGCATAGATGCAATGATGGCAGTATAATCCCCCAACATATTGAGGGTTATTTATTATTTGACAGCACCTTTATCAGCTCAGCCAAAGTGTCTTCTAGAAAATACTTCGGTAGGTGCACCATTAGACTCTTCACCCTTACCATGATTCCCACCCTTACCATGAAACCTGAAAAATTCAGCTCTTAAAAATGCATTCCTCAAGCTCCACCTCACTGTCAAATGTGAAAATGAGCCTAGTAATGTGGGTCGTATGTGTTAAACTTTTAAAGCTAGAACAAATATAAAATAATCACATCTTGTTTGTTTGTTTATTCAATTAATCTTCCTTTGGATTGTATTAGTTACCGACAAATTCCAAATCTGCATCCAAAATTTCCATGGAATTTGCCATTCAATACCAACAGATCTAACATAAACACAGTATTTATATGAGTTTTTTTGAATTACCTAGATTAATATATGATCTGTATAACACAATTTACGTTTCAGTGTGTGCACTTCTTTGAATTTTGCAATACAATTTTGTGATTTTAAAATGGCAGAAGAAATAATACATTAGAGAAGATTAAGTACCAAAAACTCACATGCTCAAGAACACTATATACTTGACACAATAAAAACGAGCCTGAAAATGTATGAATTTTAATGCAGACTTTTAAAAACCTGAAGCACACAATTGAACAGAACAAATTTGTCCTCGGAAGAAAAATGTGGACACTATAGAAGCAAATCAGATTTATCAACCTTTATTTAGCAAATTCTCTTGATGAAGAAAGCACCTTGATTGGATTTTTTCCCCTATATATTAAATGGAAGTTCCACCTTCTCTCTTTTCCACGTACAAAGCTTTGTTGAGGAGGGAGATAGCTACCTGCAACAACTGAATATTTACAATTGGAGGTGAACATTGTGAGTTCCTGAGCCCACTTGAATTTCAAAGAAATAGATTAGAATCCTCATACAAGATTCATGGTAGTCATCCATTATAAGCACAACTACATTTTTGGTTAGGGTGAGTCAGAGCACAGCCACATCATGGTGAGCTTCACAGTTCAACTATGCAATTTTTATCCAGTAAAAAACTCCAGTTAAGCATGTTGCTGAAATAATGCATTTTATCAATCTTGTACCAAAAAATTCTTTGAAGACCATTTGTAATAAGGAGTTTTTTCTTTCTTTCTTTCTTTTTTTACTTTTTTGCTTTGGTATAGTTTGGGTTGGGTTTTGCCTTTCTTCAGCAAATCAGTAACATATTTACTGAGTCACTTTATTTCCCAGTAGTAGAAAAGGAAGAAGAAAAATAAATATTACGTTTTGTTACTAAACATAGCTAACAGTTTGTAAAGTAATACAGGAAGATAGAATCGTACCATGAGCAACAACAGACTACTGGGCATGGTTGTCTACAACTTACAGCATATTTCAATCACTCAGCTGTTTACTGTGAGCTAATAACAAAAACTGTCATTACAGAAAATAATTTGTTTAGATTGCCAGGTTTAATTACAACATTTCTGGCAACTGGAGTTGATTTCCTCTATGTGTATGTGTTTTGTTTTTCGTTTTACACATGGTACATAAAAGAAATATCCCTTTGAACACTTACAGCCCATTTCTTTCTTTCTTTTTTAATTATTTAACGAAGCATTGAAATGCAGGATGTTTTTAAATAATATTTTGTATTCCCCATTAAAATTACAAATATACTTTCATTTATAGTCCTGAACTGATACCTTGGTTTTGTGGCTGCTTGGTATTTGCTCTTCTGTAGTTTTTGCTTTTTTATTTTTTTCCTGCCTTTCTGACAATCTGAAAATCATAAACATCTTTCTGAAGTGTAACTGTCTATTTGCTTGTTGAATCCTTTTCCCTACTTAGTAAGCTTTGGATGTGAGCATAACAATGCTTAATTCTCTCACAAAAACCAGCTTACAAGATAAACATAATTATATTAAATGTTCACGTTTGAGCTGTTTACACCCACTGTTCTTTCCCAGAAAACATTTTCCAGAGCTGTAAAATCTAGCTAGCTGTTGAGAAATATATATATTTTTAAAGCTATTGTGTAGGGGAGGTACTTTCTGGGCAACTTAACAACAAAGCCTCCTTGCCTTTTTCTCACTTGGGGACAAAAGCCACAGGGGAAGGAGATGATCTGGAAACAGAAAATCAGAAATGATAAGAAATTATTTTTCCCATTCTTTGCCTGTGTTCTGTTGAAGACTAGTCTGGGTGAACATTGTACTTAAAAGAAAAGTTGAAAAGGAAATAATAATAATAATAATAATAATAATAATAATAATAATAATAATAATAGATTTATTGCAGGTGTAGTGTGAGCCTGAGAAGAATATAGAATATACTCATGAAGGTTGATCCATACATGGCACTGAAGGAGCAAAGGAACTACAGTAATTCTGACCAACTGTTAGATTCATTTTTTAAATGGTATGTCTTATATTAACATTTGCTATAAGTCCATTAAACCAATAGGGATTACAGCTTAAAATGCTTAAGACTACTGCCCTTAATTTTAATTTTCAACAAATGATTCAATTATAATTTGATACATAAAATGTCTTGAAGCATAGGGTGCTGAGAACTAATTGTCTGAGAATCCTCTACCCCTTCTCTTTTGATTTACATCCTGTCTTTTATTCAGGAGCTCAAAACACTGTACACAATGTTCCCTCCTTCTATTTCTCCCCACAACAACACGTCTCTGTGAGAGCGTCCCCAAATCACCAAGCACACTTCCATGGCTGAAGGTTAACTAGAATGTGGGTAAGAGATTTAAGTCTGTTCCCCTGGAAGATGTCCCTTCAGAGCTCTCGTTTGCTGTAGGAAAAGGCCCAGCAGTTTGAAAGGAGTTTTCATTGTAAAACTAGCACAGGTTTAGCCCCACCTTCCATCTAGCAACATGGACAAATATTAAGAAAACAGCAGATGAACCTGAAAAGCAGAAGTCACTTTTCTCATATTTCACATACATATTCCTGCCTTTCCCACATTCCTTTGTTTGGTCTTGTCATGGAATGGTAGAGGCAGGTCCTTCCAGAGGTCCTTCCCTCCTTTGCACAACATAAGTCTGCTTTAGTAACCTAAAAATAGACATAGTAATTTTTTGGAAACCAAACAACTTGGTACAAAATGGTTTATGGAGCAACCCTAGATTCCAGGAGAAAAGGAGGTTAGTGTCTTTCTTTCATACCTGGCTATAACACAAGGTGAAGAACAGGCTTTTCTTTTCCTACCTATTAAGAATCCTTAAGGAAATGCATTTCAACAGCTTCAGAATAGGTGTAGTGTCCCCTGATTATTAGGATATGTCCAGATAATATTTATGGATTCTGCAGATCCCAACATTGTTAAACCAGTTCTAATTGTGGGCACCTGCAGGGAAGGGAAAGGGGGAGCAGTGATGAAATATACACCAAGATGCAAACTCTACCACTTTCATATCTGTACACAATGACACAATATGAAAGAGCGGAGCCTGTGTCATAATGTCAGAACACGTTTCACTATTTTGGTGTCACCATAGTAAGGAACTGATGTCATTTGGATTCTTCTACTGGGAATCTAGCAGAGTTTTTTTATGATGTATCAGGTTATGTCTACAAAGCCCAATCGCTCACAAACCAGTTTGAAACTGACCTTTGATAATCTTCACTTTGGTTAGCTTCAAAATACAGACAGAGAACAGGCACCTGTCAATTTTCTTCCAGCTGACCACTAAGAATGTTCAAAAATGGGACTCAGACAGAACAGCCACATCTCTTGGAATAATAAAATTCCCTTCTCCATACTGCACACAGAAGGACAAGGAAATACATTGCTGCACCATCTTCTCCCCTTCAACATATTCACTATTGTTGAATGCATTCTTGTGCCTGTTGGCAATAAAGTAAACAAAAATAAAAGTAAAAATGTAAAGTGATGGGGGTGTTATTCCACTGTGATACTAGAAGGGGAGTATGTCAGCATTTTAGTAACCAAGAGTTTTTGAAGTGGAGAGAAACTTGGCTCACTTGAGTCCATCGTCTGGGTATTGAGGAGATACAAGAAATCAGTGCATGTTGATTGTAAAACAAATTTTAAAATTAAGTTTGGAGCTTTTTTAAAGATAGGGATTGTATGAAACTGAATAGAAATTGACTAGAAAATTAAGATTATATTGGCTGATAATGTTCCCTGCTTTCCTTCCCTAAATTTCACTAGATGCTGAGCAAAATCTTCCTTGCTTTTACTCATGGGCTGGAAGAGGTAGTATACCAAGAGCAAACCCAATAGAAAAACAGATCCCCATAACTCCTAACATTGAAAAAAAGAAGGCTAATTTTGCTCCAGTTTCAGATAAACCAGCAGGCAGCTAGAAAAAATTGCTGGGGAAGCAGCCTGGGAGCAGTTGAAGGAGAAGCCACTGATGTTCTTCTGATAGACCACACTACCATCTGTCTATTATCTACATCCCTTTTGTTAGCTGCTCTGTGGACCATCTGGAAAAAATAATTCTGAAGCTTGTTAATTTGCTCTCCTGCAACCATAAGAATCACTGCTAAAGTGATGGTGGTGGGGACTGCACATTTAAGAAATCTGGCTTGATTCCACACTAGTTATTTAGCAGAGAGCAACCATGTCGTGGTCTTACACAATTTATGAGGCTCCATATACCATTTATAATCATCCTCAATGTTTATTACATTTTTTTCACAGCAGAAGGTTCTGCTATAGAAGGAGGAAAGAATAGCACCACGGCTATATGGCCTTAGTGATTCTCTTTTCTGTTTCAGAGACATACTTGTTATGGGGGGCAGTGACTTAGGCAGAAAATTCTATCAAATGTCAGAACATATTTATTAGACGTTTTTTTCAGTTAGCAACTTTGTATAACCTGGCTAATTTTTTAAAATCAAAGTATATCTTTAGTGCTAAAACACTTTTTTACTATTTTTTAATATTAAAATATTAGTGAAATACCATTTCAGTGAGTATCGCAGCATGATATCATCATAATATTAATTAGAAGAAGAGGAAGAGGAAAATTGAGAAACTTTCCAGGCATTGCCATTAATGACCACATTTTCCCCTTACTTAACACTTCCAACCTGCACTTCTGATCAAAAGCAAATATTAAGTAATTTACTTTCTGACATTTCATGGGCAGTAATGATAATGCATGGTCATAATTAGAGCTTAGCAATAAATAATTATTTTAATTCTTGTATTTTATTATTTCCCAAATTCAGCTAACTCATGTGCACTTCTACCTTCATTCTGGTTTCTTGCTACGACGGTACACTATGTTCAGTTTCTCCATCTCGAATTCTCTCTGAATTGAGTTAATTCAATAAACTATGGCTTAGCAGGTTGGGCAAGCTGAGCTTCTTTTTCCATACCTTGATCTACTTTTTAATTCCTTAAGTGCAAGTTCTTTTCATTTTACATATATACAATGGCTTACCTTTCTTTTAACTTTTTATCAAACCAGAAGGCCCTTGTTATATTTTTCTGTGCTCTAATTTGCTAGGTTCTTAGAGTGAACCATTAACCTTCTGTGAATTCATTTCTGCTGCTAAATGCTAGATTCCTGGGTTGAACTTTTGAAACTCCACTCTTAACTTCATTTCCTCTTCAATGCTATAAATATTCCCGGGCTGAATCTTTATCTTACTCTGAGTATTTAATCTTTGTAGACAATAAAGCCTAAAAACAAACAAACAAACAAATAACAACAATTTTCTAATTCTAAGAGCTGTGCTGTATGCTTCAGGCTCATAGACAAATGCTACAAATGCACCAAGCAAGAGTAAGTAACTATACCTGCATATGGAATAAGTTCTGGGTGAACACAAAACAATCTAAAACAGGACAGAAACATTATCAGAATGAACATATAATCCTAAATAGTTAAATCCCAAACCATAAAAAATCGAGACTTGATCTGCCTACATGAAACACTATTCTTCTAATATATGTTTTTAAAAGTAAAATGTTGATATGACAATTAATTATCATTAATTAAGTTGTTTTTGTATGCTATAAGGAAGACAATATCTTTCCATCATGAAATTTAAGTATTTTTATGATAAAACTGGGTATTTGTGCCAAAATATACAAAATTTGTATATTCACAAATGATTCTCTTAATGTTGAAATTTCATTATGCAATTTATTGTGTTGAGATAATGTAGATACAATATTCATAAATGGACATTTTTAATTAACCAAAATAGCTAATTCTATTATAGCGACTTGAGTGGCTACTGTTATGCAGGTAGCCAGGTTTAGGCTCTCTGCTTTGAAACTTAGTATATTATCAAATCAAGTCAATCTGTATTACGGTCACGGCTAGATAGAAGTGATACTAAATGACTGTTTTGATTATTCAGAATACTGTATGTCAGAATAGCCATCAATCTGGTACAAAGAAGCAATGAAATATTTCCCATCAATGTGGCTCTACCATAAAAACTTTGCCTCTATCTGCATGTTTGTTCACAATACCATATTGTCTGTGCCCTAGCTGGAAAAGTTATATTGACAATATTGTAACTGGAAATAACTTCAGTTGGTGACCCTGGGTGAGTTTGTTATATAAAAAGAAAAAGGTTAATGTTGCAGGCAATAGCTTCTTTCACTAGTTTACTGTCATTAAATTTAAACAAAATTGGAATCCAATTAATGGTTAGAATTTAAAATTGTCCTTGTTATTTCACTTTTGTTTTGGAATTAGTCAAAGCTACAATCCTGTCTGATAATCAATTGATCTTTTACTCATCATTACGAGATTTATGTCCAAATATATTACGTGATTTTCAGTTTTTTAAAAGGTTAAATGTACTGGATTATTGATGTATCTAATACTAATTGGCAATACACAGTGACTTTTTAAAATTTATCTGCCACATAAATAGAAGTCTACGTTCACATTACCAAAAAAAAAAGGAGAGTCTTGCTGTAATCCTATTATTCACTTTTTCTTTCCAAAGACAGAAAGAGAAGTCCACTCTCCACTTTCATTCTTACCTCTAAAAACACATTTTTCTGTTCTCTTGGGAAGCTTCTCTTTCAGACACAGAAACTCCAGTGATAAAAGATAGTAGGCCAGAGATGTGCCAGGAATTATGTTACTGAATGAGAACTCATGGTCCATTAGCTTGAAAATATTCCTGGTCACATGTAGATTCATTTCCTTTCCCAGGACTCAATGATCTATCTATCTATTGGTCTACCTACAATAGTATACATACACACATGACATGGGTTTGAAGACATAGTGTCACTCCTCTCCCACTTCTGCACTGGTGGTAGAAGCTCAGTTAGTGGTAGGGTGGGTTGTTGATTGGTTGGGTTTTGGAGGCTCAAAAATGCAATGGCAGGTAGCATTACTCTGTCAAATAAACTTATTTATTTATTTATTAATCAAATTTATCACTGCCCATCTCCCAAAACTTCCTACTAGATAGATTGAACAGGTAAACTCTACTGAGATGGCATCGTTCTTCACATTTAACTAGGTAGCCTTAGCATATCTATTAATTCTACTATTAACATGTTTTTGCTTCAGGATAAAATTTCATTTGATTGTCCATTTTTTGTTTCATCCCCATCCAGTTTTGAAGACTTGGGGCAGGTGACAGAGATTTATATGAAAAAATATAATCACATTATATGCTAGCATTATTGAATTTCCAGAATGAAGGCCAATCCTTATTTAGCTAAAATAGCATCATCCACACCTACAAGAGGAACATATCATATAGATGGATGAACTCAAATCACAGAGAGACAAAAGAACGTTATAAAATTAGAGGGACTTAAAACAGCCCAGAAATGATAGCAGCAGCTTATCCATCCATCCATCCATCCATCCATCCCAGCTAATTCTGGGGATGTAAGGCAGTCTACAATCTGAACAAACAGAGCAACAAAATGAATAAATGGATAAAAACAATTGTCCTAACAAATACAAGACACTAAACACAATATGCCAAATAATCCGTTCCAATTGTAAAGTTCATGTGTGAATGAATGAAATAAAAACATGAGTAGGTTGATTAAATATTGGACCCCACAAGTCCATGCCCCACAGTTCTTTCTTCTTTGCCATTCTATATTTCAATTGCTAAATTGAAGAGCTGGAGTGCAATGGATACGCACCTCATAGCTATCTAGCTATAAAGGAAAGGAAGTACAGCTCATCAAACAATTACAAGGCAACTCAAGAGTAGGGAAATTCATATACTGTACAGTATATGTACCCCCACACAAATATATATACACTTCTATTTGTCTGTGAATCATAAAAGCAATTGAAAACCAGTGTTGGATAAAACTAAATAGATCCGTATGAGTGAGGGAAGGCCTAATATTATAAAACTAATGTTTTTATGTAAAGCCTTTGGCCACTTATAATGCTGGAAAAAGATGGTAGGAACAGGTAGGAAAAATATGTTTTAAAGATAGCAAATTATTATTTCAAAAGCTGCAGAAGGTAACAGCACGGCAGTGGCAATTTAGCAAGGCTAATAGCATGCAAAACATACCTACATTTTCATGAAGAAAGGCTGATGTGCCTTCTTTAATTGCAGAGCTGCCACTATGAAATTATTAACAATAATGCCATTTGGTAGCTAAACAGTCACAGGGGATATTTACTTTTTATTTTTAAAAATGGATGCTTAGGGCTCAATTAAGTAAAAATGGCTCATGCCTCATAGCCATATTCAGTAAGTCAATTAACAGAGATTTTGACATGAAAAATTGCTCCTGGATTGAATGCTTTAATCTGCTCTTTGAAAAAGAAAGGGGGGAGGGAAGGACAACAAAAGCTGAACCCCAAATACTTCAGCTGAAAGATCATCATTAGTTTGTGAAAATATATTACTTAAAAAAAAGTAAATCAAACTAACTATGCCATATGCTGTTTGAATCATTTTGTGCTTCACAGAATTGCTAACGGGGTCATTTTCTTTGCTGATATTGTTTCCTTTTCAGCTAAGGTTCCTAATCTCCTCCCCACCTGCCTATTTAAAGTAGAGAAGATGAGATGATATTCTCCAAAGCCACTACTTTATTCAACCATTTTTCTATCAGCCATTGGACAACAAGCAATCTAACCCATAGGATGGAGGAAAACCTTTATCAATTTAACCTGAGCCAAGAAAGTCTTGATAGCCAGTTTGGGGTAGTTGTTAAGGCACCAGGCTAGAAACCAGAAGACCATGAGTTCTAGTCCTGTTTTAGGCACAAAGCCAGCTGGGTGACCTTGGGCCAGTCCCTCTCCCATGCCTTAGGAAGGAGGCAAGGGCAAACCATTTCTGAAATCTTGGCAAGAAAACTGCATGGACTTGTCTAGGCAGCTGCCAGAAGACAACACCGACTTGAAAGCACCAAAAAAAAAAAGATTACAAAGGCATCATTTTATTTATATATATATATATATATATATATATATATATATATATATATATATTTAATTATTGTGATTCAAGTGTGATCTTCAAAGGTCTTTTTCAGAGAATCCTCCGTAAGAGAGAACAGCAGCTAGATACAAGAGAAAGGACCACCCAACTGTGAAATGCCCTGCTCAGAAACCTGGGCATGATGTCTACACACTGGTTCTTTTGGCAATAAGTGAATATCTTTTTATACCCCAGGGGTTTAAAAAACTGTTAAGGCTAGTCTGAGATTGCTTTTGAGATCTTTTTAAAATAGCCAGCCTTTAATGCTCTGCTGCAGGCATTGTTTCATTGTTGCTAACGTTATTATTTAGTTTGTATTATGGTGAGAATTTAAAGAATTATAAAGAGTGCTGTGTATATATTGTTGAAAAAAAAATTGTTTTCAAAATAGTTCCTTCCCCCTTTGTTTTAACGAGATACTCTGGGATAATTTCCACCCAAATGGAATCATATGAGGAATTTTGCATGCCTTATTGTGGCTCACCCCAATGGAGACATGCATAGTTGTGTTGCATGGGAGTTTTAAGGCCCTTTCTGGCAATCCTCCCAAGAGAGAAATAGAGTTAGTTCTGATACTATGGACCAAAATCATTGGAACATGCTGGTTTTTTGCCCTCTGCATCCTGGATACAGGCCTGCTTTACTACATGAACATGATAGTGCAGTTAGAGAATTTTGGGTTAATGGACTATGGAATCTTCTCTTTAAATAGGGAAGTGTTACACTGTTTACTTCAAAACATGCTGAAGTCTGCTGTACTGCTTTGGAGAACCTCCTGTTCATTCTGCTGAGTGGTGCCTGGGCTTCTGTCTTAAATTCTTACCACAGTGATGCTACTATCACCACCACTACTATTACTACACACCCCAGTATCTAAAGAAAGTTCTGAATATAGACAAGAATGTTCAGCCAATTCAGATTGTTCTCCTGAGAAACTTTATGATCACCCTTAATTTAAGCAGGTTGGATTAGACTTGTTAACTTCATTTTACTCCAGGGTATTTAGAGATACTGGCTGAACTTGTCAAAAGGACAAGGAATGTGACATGGAACTTTGAAGGCCCTGTGCTTAATTTCACAAAACTATTTAAATAATTACTTTTATTTCTAAGAATTGGAAGGTTTTAAATCTGACAAGCGGGAGGCCATGCTTGGCTGCCTAACAGCCTTGTCATACTTCTAGATGCATGGATCACTGTCAAAACCAATAAATCATAGGATCATAGGGTTGGAAGCTGAAGTGGCCATTTAGGCCACTGAATATGCTGTCATCTGCCAGCAATGCCCCTCTGGATTCTACCTAGGACAAACGGGCTAGATTTTATGGGAAAGGATTAATGGACACAACTTTGACATCAGGACTCAAAACAAAGACAAAGTAATACCACAGCATTTTAATCTCCCAGGAAACTTCATTACAGGTTTCAAAGTAGCTGTTCTTAGAACAAATACTTTTTAGCAGCCCAATCCAGCAAGAGATTGTATGTCAAAAGGTTTCAGGCCATCTCAGAAGCAGTGAACAAACAAAGAGTGAATTCTGTTCACTTAGGAATTCATGAAAACATGCAATCTGACAGGGGTGCCTAAAATTTTGCACAGTGCTACAGGTTAAACCGCTGAGCTGCTGAGCTTGCCGACTGGAAGGTCGGCGGTTCGAATCCACATGACGGGGTGAGCTCCTGTTCCTAGTCCCAGCTCCTGCCAACCTAGCAGTTCAAAAACATGCAAATGTGAGTAGATTAATAGGTACCACTTCGGCAGGCAGGTAATGGCGTTCCGTTTAGTCATGCCGGCCACATGACCACGGAAGTGTCTATGGACAAATGCCGGCTCTTCGGCGTTGAAACGGAGATGAGCACCGCCCCCTAGAGTTGGACACGACTGGACTTAAAGTCAAGGGAAATTTTTACCTTTACCTTACTACATGTACATTTGGATTGTTAGCACATTACAGTTGCCAATTGATAAGATACTTGTAATCTTTCTTGCATGTAACCGACAACTGCATATCCCACCCTGCCCTTTCTCCCCCTCCCACCTCATCCCAATTTAAATACTGGATTGGTTTAACCACTCCATGAAGCAAACTGTAATTCCAAAAAGCTTGTGCCTTTAAATAAAATTTGTTAGTCTGAAAAAGTGCTACCAGGTTCCTTCTGATTTTTGCAGACATACCAATAATGCATTCCTGACATATGGCTCTCTTGAACACATCCAGTAAAGAGAAGCCTGCCATCTTTCTCAGTGCATGTTTCCAGTGTTGCTCTAACGACTCAGTCAGTTGGAAACACCCTCTCTGTAACTTAAATTCATTATTCCTAGCCCCTCCCTCTAGGGTGAAAATCTTGTTGAGTCCTGCAAACTGGAGAACAGTTCCTTGGACAGGTAGTCATACTTTACAGTGCAAGAAGTCAGAAGGCTATTGAATATCTCCTTTTCAGATTCTTGAGTCAATCACCAATTTACTCAAGTGTGCTCCTTCCTCCAAGATCTACATACACCTCATGGTTAATTTTAGCTGTGTCCCAGGAGGTTAATCATAGAGTTGATTCTTATTCTGACAATATTTAGTAAAAAAGTGGAATCAAGTGGAATCTCATCATATCTCTTTATATACCCATACCTAGAATTATAAGGTACAAAGTCGCAGTTGGTTCTAGTGCACTTGTGTTTTTCTAAAAGTACATTGTTGTCTTTATCCTTCTCAGCTAAAGGCAGGTTTATACTAAAAATTACCCCAATTTATCGTGTAGATTTATCATGTGAATCAGTCTAAATCTGGCCTATGTCAGATTTTGCATATATTTAGTTTTTAATATATTATATTGCATTTTCTGTGAAACATTTTCTTTAAAAAGCAGCCAACATTCCATATTCATTTTTCTATGCATCTTTCACAGGATCTTTGCCTTATGGGCAGTTTTGTATGCAGTTTTTTCATCACATATGCAAAGCTTAATTACATATAGCTCCCACTTAACGTGTCGTTTTGTGCAAAAAGTTCTCCAAATGTACATGTAAGTACTGTGCAAAATTTTAGGCACCCCTGTCAAATTGTATGTTTTCATGAACTCCTAAGTGAACAGAAACTGACAGGATCTCTACTTGGTACAAAATTAAACACAACATCTTTCTGCAGATATGAACCCAAACTATTTATGTACAGATGTTTACAGATTCAGAATAAGAAAACAATGAATATGGCAGGTGTAGATGTTTGGATACTCTTCCAGTTGATTCATTACATCTTTTTGTTCTGTAAAGTTATTAATAAGGCCCAAAGTCAACTTCATATTCAAACACAGTTCCACATATTAAAAAAAATTGTTCTGACCCTTCTGTCTTCTCAGGTTGTAGATGATGTTCTGTGTACTTTTAACAAACAGGGACTTCTCTGAGAGCTGCCTAAGCATTTGAAAATGAGTCACTCTTACAGAAGTGGGAAGCCTGCAAAATAAAAAAATCTCTAAATACAGTACTTGCTGCCAGAAATTTCAACTGTGAGTGACAATATTAAGAAATTGAAGTTGCATGGAACTGCTAAAGTCAAAGATCTGGAATACTGTATCAATAAAAATCTCTATTACAGCTGCTTGGAACTGGTCAAAGCCACAAAATGAACCCTATAGATCATTGCAAACAACCACTGAAAAGCTGACACTGGAGTAAATATCTATAGGTACACACTACAACAACTCTTATACAACAGTGATCTGCAAATGAGTGTTATCAGAAGGAAATCTTTTCTCTAATTCATCACAAAGTTATTGCCTAAGTATACAAAAGAAAAACTTGATAAGCCTGAAGTGTCTTGGAACAAAGGGTTTTAGACCGATGAAACAAAATGGAACTGTTTAGCCAGAAGCACAAAATATACATTTGAAGAGAAGAATACCTTGCAAATTATTAAGCAGAAGGATGGTTCTTTTATGCATTGGGGTTATGTGGCAGCCAGTGGCAGAGGAAATATTATGTGAGTGGAAGGGAGAATTCATTCAGCTAAATATCATCATAGACTAGAAGTCAATGTCCCAAAGTCAGTGAAAAAATTGAAACTAAAAGAGCTTTTCAGTAAGACAATGATCTGAAACACAATTCCAAATCAACCATGAAGATGTTACAAGAAAGAGAGATAAAGGTTTTGTAATGGCCTTCACAGTCCCCAGACTTGAATCTTATTGAAAATCCGTGGGGTCATCTCAAACATGCAGTGTGTGTAAGGATTTGTTGTTGTTTATTTGTTTAGTCGCTTCCGACTCTTCGTGACTTCATGGACCAGCCCACGCCAGAGCTTCCTGTCAGTTGTCAACACCCCCAGCTCCCCCAGGGATGAGTCCATCACCTCTAGAATATCATCCATCCATCTTGCCCTTGGTCAGCCCCTCTTCCTTTTGCCTTCCACTCTCCCTAGCATCAGCATCTTCTCCAGGGTCTCCTGTCTTCTCATTATGTGGCCAAAGTATTTCAGTTTTGCCTTTAATATCATTCCCTCAAGTGAGCAGTCTGGCTTTATTTCCTGGAGGATGGACTGGTTTGATCTTCTTGCAGTCCAAGGCACTCTCAGAATTTTCCTCCAACACCACAGTCCAAAGCATCGATCTTCCTTCTCTCAGCCTTCCTTATGCTCCAGCTCTTGCAGCCATATGTTACTACGGGGAACACCATTGCTTTAACTATGCGGACCTTTGGTGTCAGTGTGATGTCTCTGCTCTTAACTATTTTATCGAGATTTGTCATTGCTCTTCTCCCAAGGATTAAGCGTCTTCTGATTTCTTGACTGCAGTCAGCATCTGCAGTAATCTTCGCACCTAGAAATACAAAGTCTTTCACTGCTTCTACATTTTCTCCCTCTATTTGCCAATTATCAATCAAGCTGGTTGCCATAATCTTGGTTTTTTTGAGATTTAGCTGCAAGCCAGCTTTTGCACTTTCTTCTTTCACCTTCATCATAAGGCTCCTCAGTTCCTCTTCGCTTTCAGCCATCAAAGTGGTATCATCTGCACATCTGAGATTGTTAATGTTTCCTCCAGCGATTTTAACTCCAGCCTTCAATTCCTCAAGCCCAGCATGTTGCATGATGTGTTCTGCATACAAGTTGACTAGGTAGGGTGAGAGTATACAGCCCTGCCGTACTCCTTTCCCAATCTTAAACAAGTCCATTGTTCCGTGGTCTGTTCTTACTGTTGCTAATTGATTCTTCAGGAGGCAGACAAGATGACTTGGTATCCCCATACCACTAAGAACTTGCCACAATTTGTTATGGTCCACACAGTCAAAGGCTTTAGAATAGTCAATAAAACAGAAATAGATGTTTTTCTGAAACTCCCTGGCTTTTTCCATTATCCATCGGATATTGGCAATTTGGTCCCTAGTTCCTCTGCCTTTTCTAAACCCAGCTTGTACATCTGGCAGTTCTCGCTCCATGAATTGCTGAAGTCTACCTTGCAGGATCTTGAGCATTACCTTACTGGCATGTGAAATGAGTGCCACTGTTCGATAGTTTGAACATTCTTTAGTGTTTCTCTTTTTTGGTATGGGGATATAAGTTGATTTTTTCCAATCTGATGGCCATTCTTGTGCTTTCCAAATTTGCTGGCATATAGCATGCATTACCTTGACAGCATCATCTTGCAAGATTTTGAACAGTTTAGCTGGGATGCCGTCGTCTCCTGCTGCCTTGTTATTAGCAATGCTTCTTAAGGCCCATTCAACCTCACTCTTCAGGAAGTCTGGCTCTAGCTCACTGACCACACCGACAAAGCTATCCCCGATATTGTTATCCTTCCTATACAGGTCTTCTGTATATTCTTGCCACCTCTTCTTGATCTCTTCTTCTTCTGTTAGGTCCTTGCCATCTTTGTTTTTGATCATACCCATTTTTGCCTGGAATTTACCTCCAATGTTTCTAATTTTCTGGAAGAGGTCTCTTGTCCTTCCTATTCTATTGTCTTCTTCCACTGCCGCACATTGCTTGTTTAAAAATAATTCCTTATCTCTTCTGGCTAACCTCTGGAATTTTGCATTTAATTGGGCATATCTCCCCCTATCACTGTTGCCTTTTGCTTTCCTTCTTTCTTGGGCTACTTCTAGTGTGTAAGGATACTTAAGAGTATTTCTGAGCTGGAAAAGTTTTGCAAGGGAGCAGGGAAATATACTCAGAAAGCAAAACTCCAAAGAATCTTAGCTGGCCATAGAAGACATTTGGAAGGTGTTATTTCTGCCCAAGGAGATGGTACAAAGTATTGACTGAAAGTGTGTCCAAATTTCTGCACATGTCATGTTCAATCTTTTCTTATTTTGACTCTGAATGCAACTGCATATAAATACTAAGCATGCATTCAAATTTGCAGAAAGATGCTGTTTTTAACTTTGTTCCAAGTACAGGTTGTGTCAGGCCTGCTGCCAGTCAGGAAAGCTTTAACAGCATGGCTTTTTCGGCAGGGGCCTTGAGTATGGATTTTTTGTTTGTTTGTTTGTTTGTTTTGGTGACCTCACACTGGTACTGAGACTAGATATTTTAACCCTTGGTAGTTATAATGAGTTTTTTTCCCCCCTGAACTGGTGGTTATATTGTTATTGGTTTTATTGTTTTCTTTGTTCTAATTAATTTTTCTAATATTTTTAATGTATTGTGTGACACTTAGAGGCAATTTGGGTGGCTTTTAAAGTGATTTATGTAAATTATATAGATGATAAATGATAGACAAAGATAAAGATAAATAGACAGACAGAAAGACAGATGATTGATAGATAGAGATGATAGATAGGTGATAGATAAAAAGATAGATGCTAGATAGATCATATAGTTTGTGATTCAGACATGCTTCAGGCCTTGCCCAAGTACAGCACTTTTCTTCTCTTTATTAAAGCAGCCCAACTTTTTTCTGGGTTCTGCACACAAGACTGAAAAAAAAAATCCTTTAAAGAGTTGACTCCATCTTTTTCTAGGTTTGATCAGAAGGCTGAAAAATGATGTGCTGCCTTAGTGAATAGCAGGTGGTCCCCTTGTATGAAGTCCAAAGTCATTCTTACAAATAACTTCCAACATATCTATGCTTGTGTATGAAAAGTTGCCTACAACATTGCATTTATTAAGGAAACTTAAACAATATGCACACAAACACACTCTGAGATAGATATACCTACACTACAAACTAAATCTCTGAATTGGCATAATAGAAGCTAGGAGATTCCACACATTAATTTGTCGTTGTCTTGGCAAAGGCTGTACTGGTGGATTGTGCCATTTGTCTCAAAAAAAAAAGTGTCTTCCAGATTTATTTTAGATTCTTCCTCCTCATATTGTTAAAGCAGGCATGCAGACTCATAGAGAAGCATGACTGTAAGTCACTGGGAACTGCCTTCTCCTCCTGTAGAACAGTCCAATAATGAACAGAAAAATTCCAAATCTCTTTGGAATTTGGGAAGGCCATCAAGACCTACTTGTTCCAAGAAACCTTTGGGGATGGCCTCCGGGAAGATGATGACTTTATATTGGGAAAAAGTTAAGGTT
The DNA here is from genome assembly GCF_035149785.1 of Candoia aspera. Classification (NCBI taxonomy): domain Eukaryota; kingdom Metazoa; phylum Chordata; class Lepidosauria; order Squamata; family Candoiidae; genus Candoia; species Candoia aspera. The sequence continues at coordinate 55,303,542 of NC_086159.1, read as the reverse complement.
TTTTAAATTATCATTCATTATTATAGTTTGTATTGTTTTAACCCTGGTTAGGGAATGGAGAATACCCCACTTAGAATCAGATACAACTGAAGCAGTCTGAAAGCCTGAATAATTAACTGACTAATTGTCATGACCCTGTTGCAAGGCACAAAGAGCCTCACAACGTGGATCATGATCATTAAGAAAGAGAGGAAGCAGATAATCAAATCAACGCTTAAACCAAGCACCCAAAGCACCCACACCCATGGACTCATATGCAGATGAATAGAAGGACTTCAGATAAGCAGCGATAACCCGCACCTGGTGCCCTGGAGGACACACCTGAACCAAGAGGACAAGGACAGCAACCGGGAAAACGCCCACACAGCCATCAAGAAACCCATCAAGGGGAATGGGGACAATGGAGGGTGGAGAAGCACGGGACCCCGCAAGAGGGGTATAAACAGGACACCTCACCACCGCACCCCCATTCCCGTTTTTCTCTCTGTCAGTACCGTTTCAATAAACCGGAAATCCTTAATCCCTATTAAGTGAGTCCGTGTCTTATTCGGAATGAGGCTGGCCCTGACACTAATTGAAATCCAGCTATTATTGTCAGCAGGAAACAATCCACTGCAGGATGAACACCTCTTCATTGAAGAATGTGGACCATGATCTACTATGCTAATCCAGTGCAGGTTGGTAGATAGATGTTTTTTGACTTCCCAGTCTAGGAGGGAGTGTCTAGCCAGGTTTTGTGGCTAAGGGAGTACTACAACCTGGGTCTCCCAATCCTAGTTTCCACCTTAAGTATACTACACTGGCTGTCTTAAGGGCCAGTTATATTTCCATAGAAATAGATAGGAAATGCAGTAACCATAATCTTCCTCCATCTCCATATGTATAGGATTTAGCAATGCAAATCATGTTGTTGAAATAGAGAATATTGCAATATCTAAGGTTCCTGGCATAACAAGATTATCACTGCGAAAGAGTTCTGTTCCTGTTTAAGTTCTCCTCTGATATATACAGTATGTATGTATGTATGTATATATTATGTGTATATATATATATACACACACACATGCACATACATACATGTGTGTGTGTTGTGTGTGTGTGTGTGCGTGCATAGAGACACATAGCACACTTATATATGTGTTTTCCAGAAGAAAGGGTAACCTACAAAACATTTGCTTTTATGAAGCTATAAAAGCAATTCAGACAAAGCAAAATGTATTTTTGCCAGTCTGTTATCTGACAGACTTTGCTCTTATGATTTTGGCATATATTCTAAACGTTCCATTAGTAGTGAATTTAGGAAAATTACATGAAGCTTTATGCTTTTATTCTCTGGTCAGTCTTGCCCCTTTTGTCTGAACTGTGTGCTCCTGTGGAGGATAAAGCCGAGAAAACACATAATGTATTCAGCTTTGGTATAATTATACACTTTCCGAGAAGTGTACATTCTAAGATTACCCTAGTCATATGCATTTAAATCAAAGCATTAAGCTGCTAATATTTTGCTTTTAGACTGAGCTTTAGAATGGATGCATCATCCAGTCTGTCACTCTTATTTGTCCAGTCCTTACTAAAACATGACATTCTGTAGTTTGGGTTCTAAGTATACATTATATTATATATATATATATATATATATATATATATATATATATATATATATATATATATATATATAGTGTGTGTGTGTGTGTGTGTGTGTGTAGATATATATATATTGTGCAACACATATAGTATATGGTTGCAAAATATTTTCATTATTCTGAAAACATTGACCTTTGAAGAAATGTGAAACTAGGTATGTTCTAAACTGTACTTTGTTGGGCCATACTCCTCAGTACCCCAGTTGACATCAATATGAAAACCAGAATGTGCTTCGTACTTTACCATATAACAATTTCCAGACAGCTAGCATTGTTAATTGCTGCAGCAAAACTCACAAGGAACCATGTGGTATCTTAGACAAAAATCATTTATGATAATAAGATTGTGTGAAAAAGAATTCATTTCTTTAGATGTGTTAGATGTTAATAAATATTTTTTCCTATGGGAGAAAAGATGCTGAGAGTTAATCCAGCCTGTCCAAACAATCCTATGTTATCTCTCATTACTTAGTTACATTGACCACCAGGAGGTATCATTGACCAGTTTCATCCTTACTGGGACTCCTCAGACATGGGCAGCCAGATGTTATTCTGGTTCGAACATCTGGCTACTCACATCCAAAGAGTGTAGCAAAGATGAAACTGGTCATGTGGTGCCTCCTGGTGGTCAGTGTAACTGGAAATACCACACAGGATATACACTATGTAAAAACAGAGAGAGGTTGGAAGACATGTATAACCCTGTACACAGGGGCATGACATAATGTGACATCTGTATATTCCCCTGCTCTGAGAGCTGATGGGAAAGGGAAGTGCGTGTACCCTTCTGGTAGCTTCTATCACTATTTGTATATGTTAGAAAAATATGCCAAAACAAATAGTGAACACTTTCCCCAAACAGTAGCTCTCCAAAATCTACCGGAAAATAATGATGGTGGGAGGGATCAACCTCTTTAGAGGATTAATCATTCCTGATGCCTTCTGCAAAGAGTGATTTCAGGGAAAGGTCAATACCTGAGTTAGATGTGGACAGCTCACAGGCTACATTTGGCCCCTGGGCCAGGTATTTCCCACTTCTGGAATGGACAAATGAGCAACATGGGCCAGTGTGCTGACTTGGTAGCCAACTCCCCTGTCATCCGATAAAACATAAATTATTCCTTTTGTTTCTTCTCCTTGTTTTCATTCTGGCCAAATAAGAGCTTGTTGTTTTGCCATTTTGCCTTCTGGCTTTGCTATATCCCTGAGGGAAATGTTTGATCTAATAAGCAGGAAGAATCCTGGAATTTTTCCCTCTCTCTTTCTCATTATAGTTTTTAGCCCAGGTCCTGTAGTTCCAGGGGATTGTTGATAGAGAAAATAGAGTGTGTTTGATTTTGTCATTTTTGTACTACACATCTTGCCCTGCTGAACTGACTAGGTGTACACTTATATTCTGTCAAACTTAATGGCTTCCAGCAATTAATGACCCTCTTCAACAGAAACAAAACAATTCCAGCCAAAAATAGTATAATAGTGTTGTTATAATCTACAAGTTGTTTTTAATTTATCATGTTATGTACACATGGTTATGTCATGTGTGTATAAGTATTTGAAAATGAAGAATTGATGAAAATATTAGCACATTCTTACTTCTGGTTAGAAATCTAGAGAAATCCAGGAATATTCTCCACTTCATCTGGCACGCCAATGCCAGCAACAGCTTCCTTTGGATCATCTACCACTAAAAGCACCCCACTTGCACATTACTCTGATAGGATTACAGGAAAGCACATTTTTATTTATAGTTGCTAATAAAAAATACAGGAACCACTATTAGTTAAATTATACACATGTTTTGCATATTTCTACTTTCCTCTTTTCTCTCTTCTTCTCATAGATGAAAAACGAGTAAAATATCTACATAACTAAAGACTACTTTTCATTAGCACTTTGATACAATGTCTTGTCTAGAATCCCTTTATCTGACATATTTTCTTCCTGCTCAGATAAAACTTTGAAATGCTTACATTTCACTGCACATTGGTTGACTGGATAATTTGAACATCAAAGGAAACTTTCATTTAATTTCAGCCCATAAAGTTGTCTTTTGCCTTATTAACTTTCGATCAATAAACAAGCAATTTGGAAATGTAATCAGGAAATGCTTCCAATGGCTGACAATGTATCAAAGCCACTGCTTGAAGGCAAGAACGAGCTGTAACAAGCAGTTTATTACCAGTAGCTGTTACTGACATTAGTCAAAACCAAGAAAGATAAAATGGAATAAGAAATGTAATGCTGGAAGAGCCTTGGGCGTTCTGTTCCCTTCTTCCTTTTGAAAATTGCAAGCCTGTCTTTGATATGATAACAAATATAAACTGTTTAAAAACACCAAATATAGAAAAACTCAGAGTAGACTGTTGTGGCATTAATCCATTCTAAAGTGACATACAAATAGTGTAACATCTAGTGGATGCATATTATGGAAATGTTTTCAATTGAATTTAGAAATGGAGAGCAAAGAGGAAGTTTTGAGTTTAGGAGATACTATATATAATGTGCTTGCTTTCAAATTCACAGAGTGTAATCCTGTTTTAAGATAATGAGTTTTCAATAGGCTCTGCAATTTGAAGCTACATAAAAATCCATTGGGCTTTAACTAACTATCATAATTTGGGAGGAATATCTGGGAAGCACAAAATGCAGGAAGTAGCATACCAGTGGTAAGAAGAAGGGATGGAAGCTGTGGTCCATATATTGCCAATTAGAAGTTATGAGAACTGGTGTTTCTTCTTTCCTCCTCTTTTGATAATACAAGGGACAATGGCAGGAGGGAGTTGAAAAAGTTGATTCAGTGGCTGTGACCAGGCAATCAAAGTCCTACCCCTTTTTTATATGCATCTCAAGAAGCAGAGCCTCAACTGCATGATGCAGATGTGAGAATTTCTGGGATACCTTCCTCCCACGGATGCCCCTGGATAGTAGGGTATTTATAGGCTGGTCATTAATCTAGAGACACTTAAAGGTACTAGTGGCTAGAAGTAAATGTTCCCACTTACACAGTCATTCAAAATATTATGTGAAGTTCTTTGTACAGCTGCATTTTCCCCTTTTTACAAATTTATATTCTCACTGCATAGCTCTGAGCCATGAGCCTATACTTCTAATCATCAGTTAAATCTTTGGATGATGGCAGGTCACATTTAAACATACTTTTGAGGGAAGAAGGCCACAGTGGTTGGGCTGATGAGCTTGCATCACAAATGGGCAGGGCCAATATTTTCTGGTTTTAGGGCAGGGAATGTAATTTTGCTTCTTCTTTTTTTGGCGTGGGAAACTAATTTAAATTTTATTAAATTTTATTTTAGAGAGCCTGTTTGGTGTAGTGGTTAAGGCATCAGGCTAGAAAGTGGGACACTGTGAGTTCTAGTCCCGCCTTAGGCACAAAGGAGCTGGGCGACCTTGGGCCAGTTCCTCTCTCTCAGCCCTGGGAAAAAGGAAATGGCAAACCACTTCTGAAATCTTCCAGGCAGTCGCCAGGAGTCAACACTGACTTGAAAGCACCAAAAAAAAAAAAAAAAAATTACAAAAGTATCATTTTTTTCATTTTTTAATTGTCATGATTCAAGATCTTCAGAGGTCTTTTTCATAGAATCCTCAATAAGACAGAATGGCAGATAGATACAAGAGAAAGGCACAAAAAGGGGGGAGGGGCAATGTTAGACCTTATACTTCACTGTTCACATTTTCTAATTCAAAACTGTGAGCATTTTTTCCAGATAGAAGCAACAGACAGTTTTTCCACAATTGTGTTTCTTAAATGTAACTGTTAGAAATGAAGCTGTAAGAAATGTAATCATTTATCATCATTCACCATGGCAAATCTTTTACAATCTTTTATATTATTATTATTTGGTTTAGAGGTACAAAGGAAAAACCAGAAAAAAATAAAAAGAAGAAGTTTAAAAGGAGATTTACAAGCACTGTAAAAAAAATTTTTTTTTAAAATGAAATTGATATAAATCCTCATGTTAGAATATTTCATGTCCATTTAAAATGTTAAGCCAGTATTAAAATAAGTCAGTATTAAAATCCAGTTATTATGCAATAATTCCAATGATAACTGGTATGACTTCAATTATGAGTTGTAAAATGAAATTTTAAAATTACAATAGTTTTTGCCTAATCTAAGAAATTTAGTGAATTTGTTACACAATTTACTAAATAAAACTAAATTACAATTTAGTGAAATGTTATAATCCTTTTGGTGATTGTAGCTCAAAAATCTTTTCTCTGTTTTCACACACATGTATCCACACACACAGGTATGAACAGGCAGATAAATAAATCTGTCTCACTTCTTGAACTTTAAATGGTTAATATTTGTTTTATGTATTGTAATTACTATCGTTTTGTGGTTTTATGGGTTTTATTCAGAAGGAGGTGTCTTCTTATTGTATATAATCACAGAGTTTATAATATAATTTATATAGTATATTTATATATTTATAATATTATGTATATAATAGAGTTTTGCTGTTCTATGATTCATTTATTGAATGCTGATCCTCATAAAAATGAACCGATATATTGTAACTTCATTGAATCTGATACCCACGAAGCAGGAGGTAAACATCTAGAGTATATAAAAAAATGGTGCTTAAAATTTGGAGAAGACAGAGCTGCTTAAAAACTCTATATGTTATATGAAAGGTGATGCTCTTTTTATCAAGATTAATTTAGCTGTCCTTTTTTTTTTTTTGGCCTAGTCAAAAACCACTATTTTAAAAGTCAGGGGAATTTCCAGCCACTTGCACTAACAAAAATGAAAAGCAATTCTTCAGTGAGAAAGCAGAAATCCCTCTTGGTGCGAAGAATGGGGAAAATAGCATGGTGCAGGTTATCTGGCATGGACCTGCAGCTTTGGAAGTAGGTGGTTCCTTTGTGAAGTGAACATGGAAGTACATCTATGAATGGAATAAAAAGGCAGAGTTTTGGGGATGGGAAGATGAGGAGTTGTGTTTGTTACAGCTGCCTTTCTATCCTGTCCAATTTCTCTGTCACTAATGGGAGTAGCAATTCTATCATAAAACTTTAGAACGTTCTCCTCTTCTTTGGTACCACTGCTGCTTCTCTTCTCTTCTTTTCTTTTCTTGTGGCTTCAAGCCATTGACCTAATCTGTACTTACATCGTTAATGTCTTAAAATGTTTTTTTAATCTTATTCCTGCAAATTTTTCTTCTTTTAATTTTGCACCTGTTGATCCTGAATAAAATCCTCTTCAGGTCATTCTGACCTTGCTTTGCTGCCACTTCTGTTTGGTTTGTGATTTCAAGCCCATTAATCTCTTTTCCTTCCATTCCCCATGTCTTTCTAACTATGTTCTCCTTTGTGGTACCATCAGCATTTTCAGACCTTTAAATTTTGTCTCCATTTTTCAAATCTTACCTTTCCTGTTGGTTTTTCTCTTTTCTACACATGAGGCTTCATCTCAGCTACTACTAGTGTGCAATTTGGGGCTCCTGATGGAACTGCAATAGCCAAGAGGGCCTTTGCACTAATCCATCTTGTGATCCAATTGCTCCCATTCCTGGATCAGCAGGCCCTGTCCTGTTTAGCCTATTGCAAAGTATTCTACACAGGGCTTCCTTGAAGACTATCCAGAAACTGCATTGGTCCAGAATGCAGTAGCACAAGTAGTTATGGGCACACTGTGTTACACCCATGTAACATCATTACTCTGTGGGCTGCCCTGGACCCCTCAGAGCTTAATTTATACATGAACTAAGCAAGCTATACTTAGTGCCTTGCAGTCTGAAGAAGTGTCTCAACATTTTAGATTTTTTTTTGTTACACTTATGAAAATCTCCATAACTTAAGCTCTCCTTTATGGGTCACATGAACCTCATTAATTGTTGAAGATATGTTTTGTTTCTGCATGCAGGGTTGTTACACAGCTTTATTCTTTACAGCAGCTTTTGTCTTTTTTTATTTTAAATACATTATTAGAAACCAAAATAACATAAACAACATAATACATACAAATACATATAACAATGAACAAAGAGAAAAAAAGAAAAAAAAGAAAAAGGACAAAAAGAAAAGAAAACAAAGCTTATAAAAAAGTGGTTTCCGACTATCTAAACTGTAATTTTGGATCTATAGTTGTGTTCTCTTAACTTATTCTCTATTTTCAATCTATGTCACCCCTATTTCTATTTGATTAAGTGTTTAGTTGCTAAATCCTATATACATATTGTTATTTTTTGCGTTGTCCTTATATAATCGAGAAAAGGTCACCATTCATTCTTAAAATCGCCCATATTTTTATCATTTAACAGGTCCGTTACTTTTACCATCTGGGCCAAGCCCATTATCTTAATTATCCATTCTTCTATTGATGGGGTAGACTCTTCTTTCCACCTTGAGGTGTAAATAATTCGTGCGGCAGTAATCAAGTACAGTAGAAACTTTCCATGTTTTTTTTATAATTCTTCTTCCATTAGACCCAGTAAGTATAACTCCGGTTTTTGGATTATGTCCATTGCCAACATTTTTTGAATAACATTGTGCATTGACGCCCAGAATTTTTTTTGCTTTTTTACAAGACCACCACATGTGATAAAACGTACCTATTTCACTTCTACATTTCCAGCAAGTGTTTGATGTATTTTTAAACATTCTTGATATTTTATCAGGAGTTATATACCATCTATACATCATTTTGTAAAAGTTCTCCTTCAGATTATAATTCGATGTAAATTTTAATCCTCTAGTCCACATCCTTTCCCATTGGTCATAAATAATATTATACCCAAAGTTGTTTGCCCATTTATTCATACATTATTTAGCTTGCTTGTTTTCCCATTTTAATTGTAATAACATTTTATATATCTTAGCTATAATAATCTCTACAGCTTCCTATAATTAGGACCTCATCATGTCTTAATCCAGCATCACTTCCAATTGTAGTTCAGGGTACTGATCATTCCCTATACAGCCCTTCATGGCACAGGACTGGGTTATTTGGGTGATAGCCTGCCTTAATTGTCTCTGCTCATCCCATGAGATCCATCAGGGTGTCATGTCCCCTCCATGAAACACTGCCATCTAGTAGGGCCTTAAAAACATGCCTTCTCTATCACAGTGCCTGCTCCTTGGAACAGCATGTTCCTTCAAGATGGGCTCTGACCTGTTAGTCTTTTGTAAAGCCTTGAAACCTTGTCTGTTCCCCTTGATACTGAGCCAGAAAGTTATATGAGGCCATCCTGGAATGATTTTGAATTGAATGCTGTGGTTGCCTTGGTTATGCTATACTGAGGGGACTTTTTGTGTTATTATGGGTCTTTTGTTTTATGTTTCTAACTCTAGGTAAGCCACAGAGAGTTGCTTTTGTGGCAATTGTGGGCTGAAATAAACAAACAAATAAATAAATGGCAGGTCAGGCGAGAAAAAGTATGTTTTGTAGAAAAGCTTTGTTTCAACAAAACATGTTTTCCCCAAAGCTTTTATACAGTCTTGCCTCAAGGTTCTGAACGTTTATTATACAGAAGAAACTTCCCTTCTTAACTGTTTTCCACTACTTTAACTCTTAGTTTATAAAACAAGACATTTTACAAAGATTTATAATAAAATAAAATGCTTTATTTGTAAAATATAATGTGGAAAATAAGAGTGAAATATTAGAACTACATTTAAGTAGAATTAGAAGGACCGTTCGTCAGTTATGGCAGCAACAACAGCTTAAAGTAGTTGTACTGGTTCATTCTGTGCAGATGGAACTGTTCTATGATTTAAGATGATCCCATATAAAAAATGGTGAGGATCGACATGGGTACGATTTTACTAGGATACCCTAAAATCTAGGTAAACGCCATTCTTCCTCATGCTGAAAATCTGTGTACAATTCATTATTTCATATTACACACTCTCACCCATATGCACAGAGATTCTAAATGCAAATAGGTTTGTGAATTTACATTAGGCAATATATGCATGCCTATCCAGAAGTCTCATTGTGGGCAATTGTTTACAAGTAAATTATTTATAATGTTCATGTTGCTGACTAAACAGATTGATTTCTTGTATCCTGGGGGTGTGTCAATACAATGCATATACACCCTAGGTTGCATAGAATTATATGAGTATGCTTAAGGCAAAACAGCTTTGTTTGTGCTTGAGGCATATTGGCCAAAATGTGCCAAAACTGACCATTACTATTCTTACTGTTACTGGGGAATTTTGAATTTACAAAACATATAGATGACTACGTCTGTTCACATAGTCTATAACTTCTCTATCTTAATCAAAAGTACTAAGTGGTCTTAATTGACCAAAGCCATTCTGAGCAGTAGAGATCAATATCTGTAGGTGCGTCTGGTGTTAATTATGGCATATGGAAAACCGTGACTTGGAATGCTAGGGAGGGGGAGTAACTGGTAAAGAACATTAATTATTGAAATTGAATAAAGAAAAATAGATGCGTGTTTGTGAAACTAAGAGAAAAGAGGTGGATGTAACAGATTTCAATGAAGTGGTCTGATCTTGTGGAATGGAGTTAGTGTATATATGCAGGGAACTGAACGTGGTAGGTTGAATTATGAATGAAAGGTCTAAAAGGTATGTCAGAAAATATAAATTGAACTTATCTAGTTTCTTATGGGTACATACAAAAGTAGGAATCTATACAGTATGTGGATGATAGTTCTGTTCAGTGATGATTGAAAGAACCAGAGATGAGTTGGAGAAAAAATATTCAATGTTCTAAATCAGTGTGATCCAAGAGAAAATTATTCTGTTAGGTGACATGAATGGATGAGTGGTAACATGATGAGGAATTACAGGAAAAGTGAGTGGACCACTTGGAGACAAAGTAATTAATAAGAATGGTGACTGATTGGTGATATTGTCTTAGAAAAAAAAGTCTATTTGTTTCGAATACATTGTTTAAGTATAAGCTATCACACATACATATGACAAGGAATGAATATAAATCAAGAAGCATGATTTATCATTTAGGATGAAATATTGAGATAATTGGTGAGGGATTAAAGGGTCATAAGAGATTCTGAATATGTGTGAGACCAGTTTTTGTGATGTGGATCTTGGGAAGAGAGAAGAGAAGAGAAGAGAAGAGAAGAGAAGAGAAGGGAAGGGAAGGGAAGGGAAGGGAAGGGAAGGGAAGGGAAGGGAAGGGAAGGGAAGGGAAGAGAAGAGAAGAGAAGGGAAGGGAAGGGAAGGGAAGGGAAGGGAAGGGAAGGGAAGGGAAGGGAAGAGAAGAGAAGGGAAGGGAAGGGAAGGGAAGGGAAGGGAAGGGAAGGGAAGGGAAGAGAAGGGAAGGGAAGGGAAGGGAAGGGAAGGGAAGGGAAGGGAAGGGAAGAGAAGAGAAGAGAAGAGAAGAGAAGAGAAGAGAAGAGAAGAGAAGAGAAGAGAAGAGAAGAGAGTGAACAACTGCAAGAAGAGAAAGTATAAGTCCTGCTTGAAAAAGTATTAGAAATTAAAATAACTCCTAACAGAATAAAAGGAAGGTAGACATAAGGAAAGAGGATGTGAAGCTGTTGGAACAGATTGACAGACTCCCAGAGATGTTAAGTGGAATTACATTACAGGAAGGTATGAAAGTGATACTTGGTGAGATAATAGAATGACAGAGGCTATGATGAGAAAAATGGATCTAAGAGAATGAAACTTGCAAAAAACAAAAAGTTGAAAGTTATTGTATAATGTGTGGATAGAGAAAAAGAATGTGCAAATAATATGGTCAAAAAGAACAAGAAAGGGTTAAAATTAAAAGAGGCAGAGGAAATGCAAAGCAATTTTGATGTAAATAAAAAATTGTGCAGAAACTGGGTAAAGAGGCTAAAGAGCCTCCAGCAAAGTGAACGGAATTAAAAGTACAAGTAATGGAATTATTAGGTGAAGAAATGCTGGAAGGAGTATTTTAGAGATGGGCATGTGAATAACAGTGATATGTTGATGAGTGAAATTCACATAAATGCTGGAAACATAAGCGTCCCCCCAAAATGATGAAAGGGCTGTGAGAATGTTGAAAGATGATCAGATTACAGGTGTAAATGGCTGTACTTCTTGTTTAAAGGTGTGCAAAAACCGCCTCTGTGCCTCACGTTTGGGAAATGCTGTTATTGTTCCCCAGTACAAAGGGAAAAGTAGCAACAGTGAATGCCAGAACTGCAGAGGGATTTGTTTGTAAGTATTTCCAAGAAGGTATTTTGCAGAATTCTAATTGAAAGGGTATATTAGGTGACAGGGAGCAAAATATAGAGTGCATTATGGCTTATTCCAGGCAAACTTTGTACAGACCAAATTTTTGCTCTACAGCAAATCACTGAAAACTATATAGTGTACATTTGCTTACAGAAAGTGCATGATAAAGGCTTGAATTATGGAATGTTTTGAGCAAATATAGAGTTAACTTTGTTGCTGAATGCAATAACATTATATTTTGGAAGTAAGGTATAAGTGGTATGTGGGACAAAATTTCAGCACTGAGCAAAGAGTAAGACAAGGATGTGACATCCCCTAGGTTGTTTAATGTATTTTTTTATTTATATATATATATATATATATATATATATATATATATACACATACATACATACATACACACACACACACACACACACACATACATACATATACATACATACATACACACACACACACACACACATACACATACATACATACACACACACACATACACACACATACATACACACACACACACACATACATACATACATACACAGTATTAGGAATGCTTGAGATGATGTAAAGGTATTTTGGCTGGGGATGTAAATGCCGATACACTTTTATATGTAGCTGATCCTGTGTTATTGCCTGAAAACTTGAACAGTTTGCAGAAAATACAGTAGACTCTCAGTTAACTGGAACTCAAGCAACCGGCACTCTTAAGCAACCAGCAGAAAAAATCTGTATCTCTCTGTTGCCATCCATTGGGTATTAGGGTTTAATAGTAACTCTCAAGCAACCAGAAACTACATTTATCCGGCATCTACCAATCCCCATGGGTTCTGGTTAACTGAGTCTACTGTATAGTGTAATGCCACAAAGGTATAGATCTGAAAATTAATACATCAAAGACCAAGGTAGTTGAGTGTGACAGAGAAAATGAAGTGAACAGTTACAATTATATAACATTTGTTATACATAAAAGTATATTAATATAGGAATGGTCAAACAAATAGAGATTTTTTGATGTGCAAATACTAGTAGTAAAGTAGTGTGTGGCCTGTTGCAAGGAATGAAAATATATGTATATCAGAGCATGTTTCTGCCCACTGGTTATAAAGAATTAAGAGTTGGCTTTATCATGAAAAACAAAAGTTGAAGGAAGTGGTACTGGGATATTTAAAACAAAACAACAAGGGATAGAGTCAAGGGTGAATGCATGTTGAAGGAATGTGGACTGAATACAAAAATAATTTGTGGTGGCTTGATCATATAGAGATAATGAAAGGATTATATTTAAAAACAGATATATAAAGGAAGAGTGAATGAGTCAAGAAGAAGAAGACAACCAAGAAATTTGGGTTGGATGGAGTTAATGAGATCCTCAAAGAGAAAAACTGGTGAAATGTATGTTTACTTCTCTTTAATGGTTATTTAAGACTGTTTTAATTGTTTGTTTTATTGTATGCCACTCAGAGTCACATTTGTGAGATGGGTGGCCATATTAATTTCATAAATAAATAAACAAACAAAAGGCAGTGTATGAATTGGTGTACAATTCATGGTTGAAGCAAGGATAGAAAGGTACAGTAAATGGCATTCAGGCAAATTACTCTTAGCTATCTGTCTTTCACTTTTCACATTTTATGCCTTTAATTTATTTGCCTTACTCTTTCTTACTACTGTTCTATGCTTCACATAATATTGCTCAGCCTAAAAGGGCTGATGGGTCTGTATTTATATATGTAAGCATGCGTCTTCAGAAGTCCCACTGAAGTAAGTTATGCTTATTTCCAAATAAATATGTTTCATGTTCCTGGTTCAACATATTGCTTTCTCAATCTAATAAAAGATCACAGATTATGATCCATTTCCTCTCTCCCTCCACATAGTTTTGTTTGTAGGACAGATGAAGAGGAAATATTATTACTTCCTGTGATTTTCCTGCAGTTAAAAGAAGTCCTTCCTATGATGAGTAATGAAAGCAAATTTATTTAGAGGTGTAAATCTTTCTCCAACTTGAGTGCACCCCAAAAATGTGAGTGTTCTGAGACACTGTGCAAAATGTTTTTGAACTCAAAAACTTTCAAGCCTGTGCCCTGTTTTGAATTTGAAACTGATATTTCGACCTCTGCTTTGAGCTTGAAATGGGGCCTTTGTAAAGTTCTTGAAATGTGTCAGAACTCTTTCAATGAAGTCAAGACAACCCATGTCAAACTCAAAACAACTGCAGACTTGAAGCATTATGAACTCAAATCTGAATATCTCTATTTTTGCAGACTTCTATTTGTGATCCACCTATAGTATTCAGTCTCCTGCCAAGCTGTGCCAGGTGCCTTTTCAGAGTTTCTGGCACTTTCACAAACTCACAAACCCTCAGCTACAGAAGACATGATCTAGTGCCAGATTTCCCTCCCTTAAGGTGTGAGCCCTATTTTAAAGTGTAGTAAATCCTATAACCTTTAGGGTTACCTACCTACTCTACATTGAAAATTAAAAATCAGGGACAGAACCTATAACCTTTGTTACCCTAGCATCTAATTTTCTATTCATGGAAATCAGTGGGGAGGATCAAAACAACAAGGGGCTGGTTGTGGCAGTGTGACCGGGCCTTTTTGTACACACATCAGCATTGGAGTGGACCTTCAATTGTACTGCTGCAACACCACCATTTTGCCTATTTTGATCTCCTCCTCCAGACAACACTAATGGAAACCTGTCTGTCTTTCTGTTTATCTAGTAAAGATGCACTCTTTCAGGTAGACCTGCAGTCTAAAGTGAGCTAGTCCAAACACATGTGTATTATTCTGAGTCCTCAATGTGACAATTTGATATAAGTGGGGACAGGCTTGTCTCTGTGCTATCTAGAACTTTCTTTCACCCAGTAATGGGAATAGTCAGGGTTTTTTTTCCCTTCGAAGGTTCATAATATCCAATGAAGTCATATGACATCATTCTGGAGATGCCTTCAGAAAAATGACTGATAATGACTCCTGGCATTTTATTTTCTCCTTCCAGCCCAGCTGCTGTAAAGGATATATTCATTTTGCAGGAACAATCTGGTATATGCTAGTTGGGGCCCATGAGGTTGGAGTTCACCGTATTTGGAGGGTATCAGATTGCCTATTCGTGAAGGAAGGAAAACACACATCCTAGCAACATGGCAGCCAAACACCATTTTTAAGGTTAAAAGAATAACTGGGCAATCATGTCACTTCGTTTCAATTTCTTATACTTTTTTTCTTGGCAGATGCATACTGTGCATCTTAATGAAGTGTCCACCTCCTATGTCCCAGTGATCTTTAAAAGAGTCAAGTTTTAATCATTAGCAGAATGAAGGAGAGAAAAGAAGCAATATATAAACTCACTGTGATTAGTCCCATAGACTCTAATCTTCCACACACATTGCACAATTTTCTATGGAGGTCATTAAGCAGAAATCCAGGTGAAAGGAATGGATTGTGGTTACAGTTTACTGGGTTCCTTTTTAGAATTGCAAGGATGTCTAAACCCAAATTGACTGCGAGACTGAACTTTCTTTGAAGGATCTCTGATTACAAGACCAACTTTTTGGTATCTGGGAGCTGTACTTTAGCTTATCAAATGGCACTTGCACTTTAGTGCTTTCTGCAGCTTCACATCAGTTGGTTTCTGGAGGTGAGCTCACGAATTTATAGTTCGGCTCCAGTCATTTGAAACTAGAGCATCATTGGATTGGTTTCTTTTCTCATCTGCAGGAATTCCTGCCTCACCATACCTTCCTGGGCTAAAGGCAGTCCTCTTTCTCTCTGTGTGTGTTTCACTCCCTAAGTTTGGTTCTTTCTCTATGCATTCTTTCAAACTTAGCTTCTTTTCCGGCCTCACTCTTTAAGCCATAGGAATATGCATAATTAGAGATACCAGGGGAAGTGCCAGGATGCAAAACACTACCATGCTACCATTTCACCTTCACCCTTTGCAGAGGCATTCAAATACAGTACAGGAATGACACCTTAGTGTTGGGGAACATTTGCAGGACTTCAACACCTCCTTTACATTTTTTCCCAACCATAGCATTCCTTCACTCTGAATGGTTTTTTGCTAATCATCAGATAAATTCACACAAATACATCTATTGAAATATAGGTGAGGGGATGTAGCACTAGCAATTTATTTCATTTTTTTTTTTTGGAATGAGGAATAGGAGATCGTTCTTACTCCAGAACAATAGGAGCTTAGTGCATGGACGTGGATTAGCTCTCTCCCCATGAGTCTGCTTGTGGAGGCACAGCTGGCTAATACTCTGCTCTCCTTAAGTCTTGGGGAGACAATTGAAGGTTGCATTCAAACTGCTCTTTGAGGGATTGAGGAAAGGTCATATTGGTGATGTGAAAAGATCCCTTAGGGGTTACACTACAGTTTCCATGTGTTTCCCCTTAAAAATGCCAGGAAAATATGCTGCTTATTTTAAGCAGTTGTAGTTTGAGGCACTTCTGGAATGCGCAAAAAGTGGTTCCATGTCTATCCTGTGGCTTCAGGAGACTGATCATTGTAGCACATCGAAACTATTGTGCTAGAGGAAGTGCTTCTCACTGTGACCTGGCTGCGGATCACTAGAAAACTGTTACTGGCTAGTAAGTCAAAAAGGTTCAGCAGGATTTCCAAGTTCAAAGGTACACAGCTTGAGTAACTTTGAATAAGTTTGGGAAGATGGTGGGGGTATCCTTCTAAGTACTCAGAGAAGAATCAGATTCTAGGTCCAAGCGTTTCCAGAAGAAAAGCTTTGTTTAGAAAACGTAATGGTTAAGTTGTGCCTTTTAACTTATTATATTCTTGGCCATTGTTTTATCACTTTTGCACTGGAAATGCACTTGCATTTCTGGGAACACAGAAGCTTTGCTTATGGGATCCAATTATAATTGCAAGGATTAGAATGCCTAAGGGACAGCCCCTCCCCCCTCCCTCCCAATAGTATGACTACCTTCTCCTTGCCATGGTCACAACGTGCTTGTTCTTTTGAAGGACCAATTTGCTCCCCTTTCTAAACAGAAAAAAACAAGGCACTTTTCCCCTCTTTTTGCAGTTTCCATACTTTTTGCATGCACCATCAGCAAAGCAAATCAAAGGGAATATTCAGGGATAGTTAGTGGTCTTCCTGCTGCAGAGTGAACTTCAGCAGGTACCAGTATGCTGATTGCTAACATTCACCTTGTTTGGATCAGCAGTCACATTTACTTAGAGAAGGTGTTTTATATTGTAGCTGTCAGCAACATGACACTAGCAAATGCCAGGAATTCCACTGTACACTGTCATAAATTAAAGCAACATAAAAATGTTTTAAAATAGTAACAATTTCATGTGATCATCAAATCTCATGAGATCTCAGCAATCTCCAAGACATATGGCTGAAAACTCAATCTCAGGAGATTTTGAATGTTATTAAATAAAAGGCGATGGGTCAATCATGCTTAGGATATTTCAGTATCATAGCCTGATTCCAGACATAATCTTGATAGAGGTAGATAGACAGAGATGGCTGATACATAGACACATAGAGACATGGAGATAAACCACATTTACACACTTATTATGTACTTATTCTAATATTAAGGTTGATATATTTATTTTAAGATTTAATTTTGGCTTACTACTTATTTTGAAAAGCACCTTCCTTTTATTATTTTTTGTACTTCTTCTAAAATGTATTACAGAACATGATTAGGGTAGTGTGTTGTATAGTAAAGCTTCAATGGATTCTTCTGCTAGTTCTGGATCTATGGAAGTAAAGAGTGGTATGACCATGGTCCCTTTTGATGTCAGCATCATATTTAAAAGGAATAAGATTCCCAAGTTGTGAAGAAAACAACAACACACAACCCTTCTGGGATATCCTCATCAGCAGAGGAAACAGTGGAAAATGCGAGATTTTTCAAGTATCTTGAAAAACAGCTCACACAAACCAAGTGCTTCACTTGTAAGACAACAGCCCAATCACTGATAAGAGAAGCTGCATAAGAACATTATTCAGACAAGGACAAATACAATGCAGTAACTGTAATGGTTGCCTACTCCAATATACTCAGTCTCACAAGCCCGGGCTTTAAGATAACTGATTTATTAAAGGAATAGTGTGCAGATACAGACAAAGCTGAGAATAAAGCAAAAGTGCGCGAAATACAAATCAAATACTGTTGCTTCAGTCCAACTCCGCCCCGCGTCCCATCGTAGCAACCACCCCATGCCAGATGCTACCCAGCATCATAACCCGGCCTGGGAAAGTAACCTTGAAGGAAGACACCAACCCAAACAGGCATTCCAGAGATTACAGCCTCGCAGGGCTGGAAATTTCCAACAGGGAAACACGGAGCTACAAAGTGACATGTGAAGCGTTACGATGTATGCAAAACATTGAAACGGAGAACATGACATACCGCCCCCCTTAAAAAAAATGCTAAGGTGCAGGTTTGGTGGGATAGGCAGCATGAAATTTAGCGACGAGGGTCGGGGACTGCACATCAGGAGCGGCCACCCACTCAGGATGTGGGAAGTGCTTCCATCGGATGAGATATTGCAAAGTAGAGCGGTTGCGACGAGAATCAAGGATATCCTTAACCTCAAAGTGTTGCTGAGCATCAATCATAATGGGTGGAGGAGGTACTTGTTGAGGATGCCAGAGATCCAACATGATGAGTGGCTTGAGTAAGCTGCAATGAAAAACAGGATGCAAACGTTTAAGATTATGTGGTAAATCCAATTTAAAAGTTACAGGATTGATTTGAGCAACAATAGGAAAAGGACCAACAAACTTAGGGCCAAGCTTCTTGGAAGGCTGGGGGGACTTGATAAATTTCGTAGAAAGGTAGACTTTATCCCCGACTTTAAAGGCAGGTTGGGAGGAACGCTTTGCATCGGCATGTTTTTTATAAGAGGCTTGGGAATGGTGTAAGGCTTGTTGGATTTTCTGCCAAGAGTCGGCCAAGGTTTGAGCCCAATTGGAGAGGGAGGAAGGCAGAGATTGCGGTTGCGGGAGTTCCGGAATTGGGACGAAATCTCGGCCGAACACAGCTTTAAAAGGAACTTGTCCAGTGCTTTGATGGACAGCATTGTTATAAGCTACTTCAGCAAAGGGTAGGAGATCGACCCAATTGTCTTGTTGATAGTTTACAAAAGCACGGAGATATTGTTCCAAGGTGGAATTGACAGCTTCCATAGAGCCGTCCGTTTCCGGATGCCACGCCGTAGAAAGGGCTTGCTTAGTGCCCACTAGTTTCAAAAAAGCCCGCCAAAATTGTGACATAAATTGTGAACCTCTGTCACTCACCAAACGGGAGGGGCTCCCATGGAGGCGGTACACGTGTATGAGGAAGAGTCGTGCGAGTTGCTGCGCGGTGGGAATGGACGCGCAGGGGATGAAATGTGCCTGTTTAGAAAAGAAGTCTTTGACCACCCAAATCACAGTTTTACGTTGACTGGGAGGTAAGTCTACTATAAAGTCCATGGATATCTCCTGCCAAGGGTAGGTGGGGCTAGCCACTGGTTGGAGCAAGCCGTGTGGCTTTCCAACTTTGCGCTTAGTTGCTGTGCAAACTGGGCAGGCAGCTACATAGTCCTTAACATCCCTGAGAAGCGCTGGCCACCAGAATTGCCGCCGGATGAGGTGGAGGGTCTTAAGGTAGCCAAAGTGTCCAGCTAGCTTACCATCGTGGCAGCGCAGAAGGATGGTTTTTCGCAAAGCCGCAGGAACATATAGCCGATCATTCTTCCATGCAAAATCCCACGAATGGTAACAGAGTTTAAGTTAGCTTGCAACCATGTGTCAGATTTGAGATGGAGAAGAAACTGTTGTTGCAAATCTGAAGAAATTGGCAAGTGTCCCGGAGCGGGAGAGGGAGGAGTGGCTGACTGCTGAGTCACACGGGCGCGTGTTTGACTGCGCGTCACGGCCACCAACCCCAGTTGCTTTTCGGTCCACACTGTGCCCTGGACAGTTGGCGCCGGGCCAGAATCTTGGGGCCTGTGGGAAAGGGCATTGGCCAGAAAGTTTTTCCTCCCTGGGATAAACTTGAGGGAGAAGTCAAAACGGCTGAAAAATTTGGCCCATCGCAGTTGCTTGGCGCTGAGTTTGCGACTAGTGGTTAAGGCTTCGAGATTTTTATGATCAGTCCAAACCTCAAAAGGGTGAGAAGCTCCCTCCAACAGATGCCGCCAAGCGTCCAAGGCTGCTTTTACAGCGAAAGCCTCTTTTTCCCAAACATGCCATCGCCTCTCCGTTTCGGTGAACTTGCGGGACAAATATGCACAGGGCTTCAAAGCGCTTGCCTGATCAGGCTGGAGCAAAAGGGCTCCGATAGAGAAGTCGGAAGCATCGACCTGAACCACAAATGGTTTAGTTGGGTCGGGATGCTTGAAGACTGGTTCAGTGGTGAACAGCTGTTTCAGCGCGTCAAAAGCCTGCTGGCAGGCTGGAGTCCATTTAAGGAGCGTGCCTGGATTCTTTGATCGCCGCGTGTCCCCCTGAGCTTTGGTTTTTAATAGGTCAGTGAGGGGGAGGGCGATTTCTGCAAAATTTTGGGCAAATGCCCGATAGAAATTGGCGAAGCCAAGGAAACTTTGTAATTGGCGTCGGTTGCATGGAAGTTCCCAAGTGACAATGGCCTCAACCTTCGCTGGGTCCATTTCAATCCCCCCCTCTGAAATTCGGTAGCCCAGATAATCAATTCGGGACTGATGAAATGCACATTTAGACAATTTAGCATACAACTCAGCCTTTCGAAGTTTAGCAAGCACTTGATGCACCAAGTGCACATGCTCTGCCATGGTTTCAGTATAAATCAAGACATCATCCAAATATACCAACACCCCCTTGAACAGGTGGTCATGCAAGATTTCATTAATAAGCTGCATAAATACCCCAGGTGCTCCTGACAACCCAAAAGGCAACACCTTGTATTGAAATGCTCCCAGAGGACAGTTAAATGCGGTTTTCCACTCGTCCCCTTCCCTTATGCGAATGCGAAAATAGGCCTCCCTTAAATCCAACTTTGAGAAAATTTTGCCTCTGGCCAGATGTGCTAACATGTCCTTTAGGAGGGGCAAAGGATATTTATTTAATATTGACACTGCATTGAGCCCCCGGAAATCCGTACATAGTCTCAAAGAACCATCCTTTTTTGGTCTAAATAAGACCGGTGCCCCCACCAGGGAGTTGGCTGGCTCAATAAAACCCCTGGCCAGATTCTTGTCAATGAACTCCCGCAAGGTGGCCAACTCTTTCGGGGACATGGCATAGATTTTTGGGTTAGGCAACTTTACATTGGGTAACAATTCAATAGCACAATCAGTCTTTCGATGAGGAGGCAGGCGATCTGCCTCCTTTTCGCCAAACACATCTGTGAAGTCCTGATATTGCGGAGGCAGTCCCTCTAGCGGTTCCAGTGTTTGTACCGTGGTGGTGGCTGCCCGCCCCCCTTCATTGTCCTCCAACAAATCCTTTTCTGGCACCTTATAAAATCCATCAGCAAATGTCACAGTTCTATGTAGCCAGTTGATAGCCGGATTTTGCTTGACAAACCAGGGCATCCCCAGGATGACCAATGGGCCCCCCACCGGTGCTATTACAAAGGACAATTTCTCCCAATGACTCCCAATTTGCAATGCTACCAGTCCCGTGGAGTGGGTTACTGGTTTCCCCCCGGCCATAGTCCCGTCCAGTTGGGTAAAAATCATTGGCCGCTTCAGCGGGAACTTAGGAAGCTCCAGTGCGGCTACGAGATCGGGGTGCATCAGGGATCGTGAGCAACCCGAGTCCAGCATTGCCCAGACTTCCACAGTTCTGGTACTGGAACCTAATTTTACCTTGACTGTCAGGGTAGGAAAATTCCCACTCACCGAATCGTGGTCGCGCCCATCTCCTTCCACCTGCCCTAGGGCGCCGCTCAGGGCAGGTGGCTGGCTTTTCCCGCCGGTTGTTCGAAGTCCAGCTGCTCCTCCTCTCCCCTGAATTGATGCTCGTCAGGGTCGTCCTCCGCCTGGGCAGCTCTCATCTTCCTTGGTCCAGAAGGCAACTTGCCAGACAACTTTCCAGGTCGCTCCTTCGATCTCTTTCTGGGGCACACCGCTGCCCGATGTCCTTCTTTCCCACACCGCAAGCATTGCCCCTTCACAAAACGCCGTTCTTTCTCCTCCTCCCAGCTTCTTGACTTGGGACGGCTTGGGAATCCCGGGGTTCGGCTACCTTTACTGAACTTTCCTTGCTTCAACTCTTTATTATGGGCGAACATCTCTAAGGCGTCTTCAGCATTACCAACCAGTTGAATCCACCCGTACAACGTCTTCGGATCGTCCCGTCCCAATGCCCATCGGAGGACCTCCGTTTCCAACCCCTGTTTGAACATTTCTACCAGGGTTGACTGGGACCAGTCCTCCACCTTTCTGGCCAGGGCTTTAAACTCCATGGCATAGTCTGCCACGGAGAGGGATCCCTGGGCAAGTTTCCTCAACGCCCGCTTCGCCCGTTCCTGAGCCAAGGGGTCTTCGAAGTGTTGTTTTAATGCCCACAGGAACTCCTCAAACTCCTCTAGTTCTGGCGCTTCAGCTTGGCATAACTACACATACCAATCTGCTGCCCTCCCCTTTAGCTTATTGGCATTGATTTTGCCCGGCTCGGAGAGAAAGCTTCGACCCCAATCAGCCATATAATTCCTAGCGTTGGTAATGAAGAAGGACAGCTTCGT